>NW_024080762.1:1254768-1440396 GCF_003009895.1 Hyaena hyaena
CCCCCCCACATCCATCAGTCCACAGTTTTTGTCAGCATTCAAGAGTCTCTCATCTATAGAAAGCAGAGTGACAGTTACCAGAGAGGAGGTGGGGGGGGGGGGGAGATGGGTGAAATAGGTGAAAGGGATTAAGAGCACACTCATCATGATGAGCACAGAGTCATGTATAGGATTGTTAGATCACTATATTGTATCCCTGCAACTAATATAACACTATATGTTAATTATGTGGAATTAAAAAAATATTAAGTGTCTGGTTTCAAATCCTGGGTCACTACCTAACTAGCTATATAAACTTTGGTAGGTCACTTTATCTTTCTGGCTCTCATCTGGGAAGTGGAGGAACTAATGGAACTTATTTCACAAGAGTATGTAAAGATTGACATATTATGTATAAAATGCTTAATAGAGCTGCTGGCACATAGCACTCAATAAACAGTATTATTATTCAATGTAAATAAAGTTTTTAAATGATAACATGATAGGTAGAAATGTCACTAAAACACTGCAGAAGTGGGAGTCAAAGAAGTTGAATTTGGGTGTGGAGGTAGGGGAAAAAGAAAATGGTATGAGGTGCAGAGGGAAACTATGAATTAGGAAATACACTAGGATTGAATTAGAGAAAGACAATCAGAAGAAAACTGGATCATATGAGAATTTTAAATAATGGACCAAAATCTCTGTCGAAATCTGACCTGTAGTGGAATTGTGAGCCTTTGAGTCATAGTAGCAATAGGCTTCCAAGACCATGTTCCCTGAGCCAAGTGTGAAAACAAGCCAGTGTTAGATACTTGTCCGTCCAGAGCAACTGAAGGAAGGAGCTGAATTCAGAAGTGGGTAGAAATAGCATGGGATCAGCAAAATGTATTAGGCTTCTTTTGAGAAAACTAGGCACAGTAGAGATTGACCGTTGCATGGAAGGAATGAGTTCAAGACATTGGAGAGTAAATGCACAAAACTAAAAAACACCAGGGGCACCTGGGTGGCTCAGTTTGTTAAGTGTCCAACTCTTGATTTTGGCTCATGATCTCGCAGTTTTGTGAGACTGAACTGTTATATACTTATGTCATACATAAGTATATACATACATATTTATTTTTTTAGTTATAAAAAGGTAACTATTTATACTATTAAAAAAGCTGGACTAAGTGTGATGTGGTTTGCAATATCCTACCAAACCTAGAGTCAGAGCCAAAACAGTTTTGGGGGGTAGCTACCAGCACACCCATTTACCGTTAGTAAACAAAGAGGCTTTATGGCTTTTTGTCATCACTTTCTCCAGAGAAGTTTGTTCAAAGTTGCCGTAACAGTGATAGCACACGACTTCTATGGACTCCATGTAGAACCTTTCTTCTGAGATAACAGAGCTCCACATGCATAATCTCTCTTTTAAATATTTTTTTAATGTTTATTTTTGAGAGAGAGAGAGGGAGAAAGATAGAGTGCCAGCCGGGGAGAGGCAGAGAGGGAGGGAGACACAGAATCCAAAGCAGGCTCCAGACTCTGAGATATCCACCCAGAGCCCGAAGCAGGGCTTGAACTCAACAACTGTGAGATCATGACCTCAGCCGAAGTCGGACACTTAACCTACTGAGACAGCCAGGAGCCTGCATAATCTCTTTCAAACTGTAGAGAAAATTGGAAATTAGAATCTGTATAATGTGCTTTTTGTTCCTCTGAATGTTCAAACAAGTAAAATTGACTAGGTTTAGAGCTGGCAGGGACTTAAGAAGTCCTTCATTTTATAAAAGGAGAAACTGAAGCTCAACAGAGTAAACTGTCTTGCCTGTTCCCTAAGTGACCAACAGCAGAGTTGGCACTAGAATTGCAATTGCCTAACTTCTAGGGCAATGCTCTTTCCACTATAATGGATTATTAACTCGTATTTTTAAACTGATCTATAACAACAAAGTCTGGGGCATCTGAGTGTCTCAGTCAGTTAAGTGTCCAATTTTTGGTTTTGGCTCAGGTCATGATCTCACAGTTTGTGAGACCGAATGGTCATAGCAACAGTTTGTTCTTTTTTTACTGCTGAGTAATATTCCATGGCATTTATAGACCACAGCTGAACCATTCACATCTACGTTTCTTCTAGTTTGGGGCTACTATGAAAAAACTGCTACAACCATTCCTGTATATGTTTTTTGTGTGAATATAAGTTTTTGTATCTTTATGATAAATGCCCTAGGATATAATTGCTGGGTCATATGGTAATTTTATGTTTAATTTTATGAGAAGCTACCAAACTCTTTTACAGAATGGTTGCACCATTTTACCTTCTCACCTGCAATATATGTGTGATCTGATTTCTCTGCATTCTCAGTAGCATTTGGCAGTATTCCCATTTTTTAGCCATTCTGTTTTTTAAAATATTTTTAATGTTTATTTATTCTTGAGAGAGAGAGAGACAGTGTGAGCAGGGGTGGGTGAGGGGCAGAGAGAGAGGGAGAGACAGAATCTGAAGCAGGATCCAGGCTCTGAGCTGTCAGCACAGAGCCTGATGCTGGGCTTGAACTCACGAACTGTGAGATCATGACCTGGGCCGAAGACAGATGATTAACCAATTGAGCTACCCAGGCGCCCCTGTTTTAGCCATTCTAAATAGATATGCAGTGATATCACAGTGTTTAAAAAATTTTTTTAATATTAAAAGAATTTTATTTTTTATTATTTTTTGTCTATTTTTTTAGCATTTTTTTTTACAAAGTTGATCCTTTTATAAAATTTTTTTAATGTTTATTATTGAGACAGAGAGAAACAGAGCATGAGTGGGGGAGAGGAGGGGCAGAGAGAGGGAGACACAGAATCCGAAGCAGGCTCCAGGCTCTGAGCTATCAGCACAGACAAACCATGAGATCATGACCTGAGCCGAAGTCGGACGCTTAACCGACTGAGCCACCCAGGCACCCCTAGTGTTTATTTTTGAAGGAGAGAGAAACAGAGAATGAGAAGAGGGGGGGAATAGAGAGAGGGGGAGACACAGAATCAGAAGCAGGTTTCAGACTCTGAGCTGTCAGCACAGAGCCTGTTGTGGGGCTCGAACTCACAAGCTGTGAGATCATGGCCTGAGCCAAAGTCAGATATTTAACTGACTAAGCCACCCAGGTGCCCCCAACCCCCCAATATTTTTAGAGACACAGAGAGGGCAAAGGAGAGGGACAAGGAGGGTGGAGAGAGAGAGAGAGAGAGAGAGAGAGAGAATCTCAAGCAGACTCCACGCTCAGTGTGGAGCTGGATGCAGGGCTCAATCCCACAATCCTGGGATTATGACTCGAGTCAAAATCAAGAGTTGGACACTTGACTGAGCCACCCAGGCACCCCATCACAATGGTTTTTAACTTACTTTGTTCTAATGTCTAATGATGCTGAATATGTGCTTATTTGCTATCTGTATATCCTCGATGGTAAATTGTATGTTCATGCATCTTGCACATTTGCTAATTGAATCGTTCCATTTGTGTTTCATTTTTAATTGTTGAATTTTAAGAATTCTATATTCTAGATACTAGTCCTTTATCAGATATGTGGCTTGAAAATATGTTCTCCCAGTCATCTGTAGCATGCTTTTCTTCTTCTTAATGGCATCTTTCATAGAGCCAGAGTTTTTAATTTTCATGGGTTCCAATTTATCAACTTTTCCTTCCATTGATTCTTTCGGTGTCATATCCATGAACTCTTTACCTAGATCCAGAAAATTTTCTCCTAGTGCCTATCCTAAAATTTTTATAATTCTAGTTTGCATTTAAGTCCATGATCTATCTAATTTGAGTTAATTTTTGGATCAGGTGTATGGTTTAGGTTGGCATTCATATTTATAGCTATGAAATGTCCAATTGCTCCTGCACCATTTGCTGAAAAGTTTATCCTTCCTCCACTATATTGTCTTTGTGTTTCAGGTGGGCATATTTGTATGATGTCTATTCTGTCTCACTGATCTATGTATCAATTCCTCCACCAATACCGTATTGTCTTTATTATGCAGCTCTATAGCAAGCCTTAGTAGTGGGTACAGTGATTCCTCCCACTTTTTCTTTACAGATTTTAGGTTTCTAGGGCCTGTGATTTTCCATATAAATTATAGAATAAGCTTATTTATGTCACCAAAAATCCTTGCTGGGGTTTTGATAGGAATTGCCTAGATCAGTCTGGGGAGAATGACCATTTTCACTATGTTGAGTCTCCTAATCTACAAACATGGTCGGTCTTCCCATTCATTTAGAATTTCATGGAATTTTTTTCATCAGTGTTTTATAATTTTCAGCATACAGATCCTGTTTTGTTAGGTTTATACCCGTGTATTTCGTTTTTCTTTGAACAATTGTAAGTGATGTTATTTTCTGAATTTTTTTTCTACATGTTCATTGTCCATCCTATTTTAAAATCCTCTCAATCACTTTGCTTGGGGCATACATTTTGTATATAACACTCAGATTTTGTTTTGTGGTCCAATCTGAAACATGTAGTTCTTTTATTAGTTAAATATTAAGTATTCACATTCATTAATGAGTTATTTGGGTTTTGAGGATATCATTATTTTCAGATATGCTTCTGTTATAAATTTCCTTCAAAATGTGGTCTGTGCTTCCTTCACTTTTTGTGTTTCTTCTAGTAAGTTGGAAAGTTTGCATCTTTTCTATTGAATACACTTATAATGATAACTTTATATATATCTTTAATTCCCTTTAAAAATTTTTTTTTGATTGTTTAAGTGTACTTTACATTTATTTACTTTCACAAATTTTATTTTATTTTTTTTTTTTTACAAATAGTTTATTGTCAAATTAGTTTCTACATAACACTCAGTGCTCATCCCCAAAGTGCCCTCCTCCATGCCCATCCCCCCCTCCCCCCCACATCCATCAGTCCTCAGTTTTTGTCAGCATTCAAGAGTCTCTCATGGTTTGCCTCTCTCCCTTTCCCCCACCATTTCCGCCCTTCTTCTCCCGCTTGTTCCTCCGTCAAGTTCCTCCTAATCCTCCTATACGTGCAAACATATGATATTTGTCCTTCTCTGCCTGACTTATTTCGCTCAGCATAACACCCTCAAGGTCCATCCATGTTGCTACACATGGCCAGATTTCATTGTTTCTCATTGCCATGTAGTATTCCATGGTATAGATAAACCACATCTTCTTGATCCATTCATCTGTTGATGGACACTTAGGCTCTTTCCATGTTTTAGCTATTGTGGAGAGTGCTGCTATGAACATTGGGGTACATGTGCTCCTATGCCTCAGCATTTCTGTATCCCTTGGGTAAATTCCTAGCAGTGCTATTGCTGGGTCATAAGGGAGTTCTATTGTTAGTTTCCTGAGGAACCTCCACACTGTTTTCCAGAGGGGCTGTACCAGTTTACATTCCCACCAACAGTGTAGGAGGGTGCCCGTTTCTCGTGGCTAAAATGAGCAAATAAAAATTTTTTTAAAAATGTTTATCTTTGAAGGAGAGAGAGACAGAGTGCAAGCAGGGAAGGGGCAGAGAGAGAGGGAGACACAGACTCTGAAGCAGGCTCCAGGCTCTGAGCTGTCAGCACAGAGCCTGACACAGGGCTCAAACCCATGACCTGCAAGATCATAACCTGAGCTGAAGTTGTATGCTTAACCAACTGAGTCACTCAGGCACCTCTCTAATTCCCTTTGTTACAGATGGGTCTAATGACTTCCTATTATGGGAATGATTAAATCAGCACTAGAATATTTCCCCTCATTTTCCTTCTCTTCCACCATCTGATTTTATATTTATGTTTTGTAGTATTTATACTTTGCATTTGCTAGAAAAGTATGTAGCTGCCAGTAATAGAAACCCCAACTGACATTGTCTTTAAAATTAAGGCTTTTTTTTTTTTTTCACATGAATTTCACAGGAATTCTGGAAGGAGGTCATTCTTGGCATTGTTTCACCAGCTCCACAATGTCATTAAGGACTTAAGCTTTTTTTCTACATTTCTGCTATGCCATCCTCAGATGCTGGCTTCTACTTCATGCTTGTTGCTTCGTGTTTCTAAGATGATCTGCTGCAGCTCTTGCCATCACACTAGCATTCAAGGCAGAATGAAAAAGCTGGGAGAAGCACCAGGAGTGTTTGCCAAGCAAATACATATTCTCTGTGACTCCACAGCATACTTCCTCTGATGTCTCATCGGCCACAAACATGTAATATGATCAGCTCTAGCTATAGAGGAGGCTGGAATGTGACTAATTAAGTGGCATATTCCTATTTAAATAAGTTTTCTGTTCTGTCTTGTAAGTTCTAGTTTTCTTCACATAGATCCTTCACGTTTGTTTTCATTATGTATTTTCTTTACTCTTATTAGCTTTATTGTTACAGTTTTGCTACTGGTTATATGGCTAATTTAAATTAGCTGTTGGTTTTTGAATGTTGATTATACTGTCTTTATTCATCCGTGACACTAAAATTTTTAATTTAGTTCTGAGAGTAAGTTGGGACAGTGAGGAGGAAGAGGAAGCACTGACACTCTGGAATGAGGCATCGATACTCTCTTCCTTAGTCCCTCCTGCAAATGCAGGCCCTTTGAGCTAGCTTAGCCACGCAGGGGGGCCCAGGATCCTTGAAGAGGAGAGCAGTGAGGCAAATACCTCCTCTAAGTGTAGAGGAACTATAGCAATTTCCCACCACAGAAGGACTAGAAAGAAAAGGATCACGGTTTAATATTGTTTTATGTTGTTTTCATCTACTCTTAGAAGGGGAACTTATAGAACAGCGTTTCTTTTTTTTTTTTTTTAATGTTTTATTTATTTCTAGGAGACAGAGAGAGAGACAGCGTGAGCAGGGGAGGGTCAGAGAGAGAGGGAGTCACAGACAGAAACAGGCTCCAGGCTCTGAGCTGGCAGTCAGCACAGGGCCCGACGCGGGGCTCGAACCCACGAACCGCGAGATCATGACCTAAGCGAAAGTCAGATGCCCAACCGACTAAGCCACCCAGGCGCCCCGATATTGTTCCATTTCATTGAATCACTTAGTTCTCTAACCCTCCCCTTGTGATCCAGATTTTTTAATCTCTCTCTTTCTCAGCTTCCTCTTTTTCCATAATTTTATCTTCTATTTCACCTATTTTCCCTCTGCCTCTTCAANACACAGAGCCCAACACGGGGCTCGAACCCACGAACCGCGAGATCATGACCTAAGCGAAAGTCGGTCGCTTAACCGACTAAGCCACCCAGGCGCCCCAGAACAGCTTTTCAAAAATATTCCAAAGAGCAAATATAACAGAAAAGGAAATAAACCCTTCCTTTAATGCTAGATCATGGACCTTTTCTAAAACCCAGAGTTTTATACAAGGTTTTCAAATAGTTACCTGAGCCCTTGGGTCTCCATAAGGAAACCCAGAGGTGATATTGGGTATAAGGTTTGAAAAAAAGGTAAAATTTCCATGTGTAGGAAAATGTGGGAAGGAATGGATATTACTCAAAAAAGGAATGGGGTAGCAAAAGGTAAACAGGACAAAGAAAGGAGAAAGGAAAGCCAAGCATGGAACAAAAATGGCTGAGTAAATTTTGTTTTTCCTTCTTACCTTTTAAGAACAGGTTGCTGTAATATTATTCTCTTTCCAGAAACTTTGGGAAAGTCAATTTTACAAGAAAGACTTGTTCAGTGATTCTCCTCCTAGATGAAGTTCTAGTTATCATTTTTCTTTTTCAAAATAGAGCTCGTTCATGTTTTACCAGTTCCAGGGGCTTTCCTTTAAGCCCCTAGACTGAATTGGGCTGAGCCTTCTGTGTGCTATGAGAATTCCAGAAACCTGTTTTTTACCCTTTACTCTTATTGTCTCTATCCCCCTCTACACAGTGAACTACTTGTTAATGTTCAGTAACTCTTTTACAATTTTTTGATGAATGGATGATGCATGGAAAGACGGGTATGAATACAAGAAAATGGCGGTTACAGGTTTCCAAACTAGTCAAACATCAGATACTTTCATGGTTGTAGACAAAGATGTAATAGAGATGAAGTTTGTCTTTACCAGTCTCCCACATTTCTTCTTACTCTTTCAGTATGCCTGCCCCTCCGCCAGGTAACCAGCCCCTTCATCCTGACAGAAAGCTCTCAAAATTCTCCCCCCACTACACCTTCCCTTTGCAAAGTGTCTTCTTTCTCCTCTCTCATCTATCAAAGCATCTGCTTAATCGCATTTGGCTATGTAAATATCTAATTGATTTAAGTAATACAAATTAAAGTATGGCCAAACTTTTAACTATCCCCTTAGAGAATTTGCACTTTAAGGCAGACATCTGTTAATTCATATTTGCTGGGAGGATTATCTTTTAATGCTTCCTGCCCTGTCCAACTTCTTCTGTCTCCTGGTTCCTTATCTAACCAGAAAAGTAAATATGTAAAATATGTGGAATAGAGATGGTATCATTTATTGAAGCCACTTTTAAAGATGACAAAATTAAGGGTCATAAAATTTGACTGACTAGCTAGAGGTGCAGGCAGCCAGCAATAGTAAGATAGTGACTATTTAAGGAGTTAAGAGTGGGTTTTCATGGTGAACTACTAATATTTCCAACCAAAAACCTAACTTCTGGTTTCAAAGGCCACAATCTCCTTTGTGAAACTGTTTAAGGCCTCACTGAAATTCCCTGGGTCTATGTGGTAGACTGTGTCACAGAGTCTCAGTCCTTTTGCCTTTCTCTCTTTTCTTCCTTTCTAGTTATTCCAAACAGTTAAAAACAGTGGGATTCAGCTACATTTTTAAATGAGATACCTAAGTGAAAAAATAAGAAGTGAGTTGCCAAAAGTAGCCTTGAAGATAGAGAACTGAATTTAGTTCCTCTGACTAGACTAAGTGACTTGCTAAAATAATCTGGGGTCATAGGAGCCAATGGCCAAAGGAATAACTTCTCCATTGTTTATCATTCATGGCCATAAATAGCACTAGAGGAAATCTCAGACTCTAATTGGTCAATGAAGGATGTTAGGCCCAAGAAAGTTAAATGCTTGCCAAAAGTCAGCCTAATGAATTAGGGAAGTAAGGATCAAGAATGAGAGTTTGAATTTACACACTGAAAGCTTTTTCAGTTCCACTGAGATGTGCCATGTGTGGTCATGGAAATCTGGAAAGGCTCGGTGGCCTGGGCGTCTCGTCTCCTGCCAACCTTTCCCACTGAAAGCACATAACACTAACATGGAAACTTCCTTTAATAAGCTTTGCATTTCTTTCCTTGTGATCCTTACATTATTGGTACCTTTGGCCTAACCCATACAAATGGCTTTCTTTCATCCATAATACCAACTTTCTCCATGAAGGAGGTGTAATCCGGCAGGGTGGGGTTCAAAAGAGTCATCATACTATTATATCAGAATTACTTCTGATGCTCCTACCACACTTCTTACAGACCCAACAAAACATCTTTAAGCCTGCTAGGGTTTGTTTGTTTTTTTAATATCACTGCTCTCATTACCGTATAACTAAGATTAATTTTTTGTCTTGTCATCCTCATTTTTCTCAGCTGAATCTATATCCTCATAATCCCAGTTTTTGGTCATTTTGTTTTCATTACCCTGAAGGGTATTGCTTGACATATCTTCAGCCACACTCCCAATTCCCTCTGCCTCAGGCCTTGGCTCTACTGTGTTAATTGGTTCTATCTCAGTAGCTAACCTTGTAGTTATTAACCCATCTTTTATTGCTGATTCACTTCCTATCTCTGGCTCTGTATGGGTCCCTGACTCAGCCTGGACCTCTGGTTCAATCTGACTTTCTAGCACTTTTGGGGTTACTGCCTGTGTCTGAGTCCCTTTCTCTACACAGACACTTGATTGTACCACTGAACCCAGCTGCCTTTCTGGTGCCTGACTCATACACGTAGAAACACCTACATTTGTTTCAGTTAGCCTCTGGTCTACTCTGGTTATATTTCCTATTCTTGTCCTTGTTATAGGAATCACAAGGAGATTTTGATCTGGAGAAGAAACCCGAGAACTTATGTGATTGAGTCCAGAGAGGAACCCTAGAGAAAAAGAGAAGGTCAGGGTCAGCATTGTAGATCAGTAATAGATAAAATCTTAAGTCATCAAACTCCCCTGATGTACTGGCTTAGTTATAATAGAATTTGCTTTACATTTCTGAATGTCCTGTTCATTATCTTTAGGGACCTGGGATTCAAAACCTTGATCCCAGCTCTTCTGTAGGTACAGTATTTCCCAAGGGGTATGCAAGCCAATTCATTGGGGCACAGGAGGAAAATAGTAGTTTCTTTTTGTATTTTTAAAATGTTTTGTTTTCAGGTCCATTTTGAGTATATTTTACAATGTAATGAATATATTAATGGTATAATACATGTACATATTTTATAAATAAACATGTGTCTTTTCAGAATGCTTGCTAAAAAGTGTTTTACTAATAGGGTGTATGATGCAATGGTTTGGAGACCACTGTTAATTAATGAATAAAAATAAGTATGTGGCCTAGAAGGATTAAAGGTGAAATGTTGCACCAACAAAACTCCTATATTATAGCCCTGCTTTATATTGGTAATATTACAGAGGAACATATGTCATATGTTGAAGCTTTATTTTGGAGATCCATAAGTTGGAGAGGTTATTTGGTATAATAAAAAGGAAATTTAAGAGCTGTCTTCTGGAAGGACAGAGAAACTATTCATAGCTCAATTAATGTCTTTTCCTTGTTCCTCTACTTCCTGAATCTTGCTCCTTCCTGTGTAGGGACAGGTATCATTATAGAAAAAATGTTTTAAATTCGAAGCACTTGCTATTAAGAATTGTTCACTGACATAGAAATAACTCTTGTAGAGCCCTTCCAAATTATGAGATTCTAACATGTCAAACATACAACCAAAAGAAAGCAGAAGAGAGAGAGGGGGACCAACTATGTAGAAATGCCTTTTCTGTGCCTTCACTGTTTAACAGGAGCATTAACTCACCAGCTATCATGTAGAAGACACTGCCCCACCAACTGAGGCGGTAGGCTAATAAGAAATGGGACTCCAAGACGTTCCTACTGTACAATTTCACTTGCATCAGGAACAAAATGAGGCAGAGGAGTAGGCAGGTGCCTGGGATCAGAATGAAAGCTATCACTACCCATCATAACCCTCCTTCTGCCATCCCTCCCATTCCACCCTCTTCCCTCTCTTTGCACTTCCTTGTCACCTCAACCATCTCAATTATGCCATGGAGGCTTATTCCATGGCAGTGGTCATGGGAAGACCCATTTGGCAATTAACTAAGATGAGAGAGCAAAAGGCTTCTGCTTTGATTGGAATAAGGTTATCAAGGTGGGGCCTATAGATAAGACCAATAGAGCAGTTACTAGCTAGCTACAAAGAAATTTTTCTTCATGCCAGAAGGGCCTCCAGCCTAGGAAATCTCCTCTGCTAGTCCATCAGATAACAACTCCTAGAGATGTTTCCATTGAGTTAGGACCCTAATCTCTTCAGGGTCCCCCCATTAAAGAGGCAATAGCCCCATAAGGAGTAAAAGCTTATCAAAAGCCTTCTTCCTTGTGTGAAGAGACACTGTCCTATGATGGCAGTGTTGATGTGAGGCAGGGAATGACTTGGTAAAATAAGGAAAATTGGCCCAGAAGGAGAAGAACTACAAGGACTCCAGGGACAAACTTTTCCAACCTCATCATGTTGTACCTGAGATGAAGGAGAAGATGGATATGCCCAGATCTATGTAGGTTTTGTCTCCTGGCCCTTTGGTGGGAGAGATGCTGAGCCATATAATAATAATGAGGATGATGAAGACAGAGATGAGGAAGAAGGCCCTGGAGTATTGGAGGTAGTCTGCCAGGAGAAGTGGAAAAGGAGAGGCTTGGATGGAGCAGAGGTGACCTGCCCCCTAATAAAGCTAGACAGGTTCTAGGGAAGGGACTGAAGGGCAAAGGAGGACGGAATTAGTGCTTGTCTTACATATAATGGAGTCAGAGTTAAGGAGCCACCAAGTGGGTGGCTTCACAGGCATCAGTAAGGACCCTCTTTCCATCTCCTCATTGACATGTGGAATTCCTTTAACAGGGAAGGAAATAATTTATTCCACAATGAGAGAAAAGTTGAAATTATAACTATAACTTGAGAGGTGTATTATGAGGTAACTTTCATATTAAGGTGCAAACGATTACTATGCTTCCCCTTAAGGAAGTTGTGAGTACAGAGGTAAGTAAAAGCACAAGGTCACTAGGCATTAGCTTCCAATAATTAAGGAGCTGTGGCTTTGAAGTCGCTGGAGAAGTCTAGTCAAGACAAACTTGGGTAAATTTACCCTGTTTGGAGGAGCTGTCCTTACATGCTTGTGAATCAGGGGAGAAAAGAAGAGGTAGGGTTGTGGGAAGGAGAAAGGGAGAAAGGCAAGGCTGTGAGGGATCTGAACAGATCTACCAAAGGAGGGGGCTCTAGGATTTGGAAGGCACTCACAGGGTGCTTTTGGCACATGGCTCCAGCAGAGATCATGGTGGCATACGGTCCAGAGCCCCGCAAAGAGCTTCTTCTTATCTTTCATTACCATGAACTGCACCCAATGTAAAGGGGACAAGCACATCAGCAGGACAAAGATGAAGCCCAAGAGGCCAGCACAGAAGATGCGCATGTAGCTTCTGGTCCTCTCCAGAAACTGCTGCTGGTATGGTGACATGGAAGAGAAGTGGTACATGCGGTAGGGGAGAATTGGCTGTGGTGAGGAAGGGAGGAGGACATCATGAATGTCATCTCAGGCATCTCCACCTCTGCTCACAGAAAAGACAAGCCCTGGGTCCTCTACTAGGTGGGAACTCCTCCTCCCTTCACACATCAGGGTCTTTTTCTCCAGAGCCTCCCACAACTTGTAAATATATTCCTTTTTAACTGTCCCCAGTTAAAAAAAAAAAAGTTAGAGTGATCTTTGCCTTTCCTACCTTGACATTTCCCCCATGCCATACACAAGCTGCTTCCTGCAAAAGAACCCCACACTACTTAGCCTACAAAAAGGCTACCTCACCCTATATGTTGGGTAACCCAAGATGCTGGAATTGTAAACTCTGTGGAAGGGCATGGCATTTCCTTCCCTTCTTTCCATCTTAGTTTCTGGGTCACTGCTCTTCTCAACTGCCGTAGAACCTAACCCACTCTGACCTAACACACTTTCCTGCCCCTCCCCCACACCAGGAAACAGAACTAACAGGAAGTGTACAGTGTCTCTGTCTCATTTGCTAGATCTAGTCCAATCCCTTCCTTCAATCCAGATGTCTACTGAGTTCCAAACACCTAGCAAACTGCCTGATAAACCCAAGTTTCCTATAGACACACCACACCTGAGAGGTCTCAAGACCTCTTTTCTTTTCATCCTATACCGCCTTCCTATGTTCTTTTCTTGTCTCCCGCCAGTCAATCACACCATCTCCTGCAATTCCAACTCTTTGATGCTTTTAAGTCCATCTCATTTTTGTTTCCTTTTTCTTAGAACATCTTGTTGTCATATCTGTCTTAGATTGCTATAACAGCCTTTTACCTGTTACTTCTGCTATAAGGCTTCAGTTTATTCTTGACAAATTTGCCTCTAAGTTGCAAATCTGATGTGTGTCTCTTCTGTTCTGATTGCACCCCACTGCTATGAGGTAAAGTCCTAACTTCTTAACATGAATTAATTAAAACCAGCAAGATTAGACTTCTGCTTCCTATCTGACCTCATTCTATCATTCAATACCTCCTCTGTGCCAGGTGTTGTGTGTTCGGTACTGAGGTGTAGTGATGTGTTGGATATCTTTCATTTATCCCTTTGTATCCACTCTTCATCCTTGTTCTTGTTCAAGGAGGCTGACTGATATGGACTACATCAACGGATTCCCTTGCCATCCAGTCCCTGATTAGGTTTAACCAATGGCAGATGTGGGCAGAAGATCAGAGGTCCAGAGGTCTGTGTGTTTATTCCCTGATTCTCTCCTTACCAGATTACAGATGGTTGTCTGTGTTCTTTTACCTAAAGTAGAGCTCCTCACAGGCAGCCTTCTCCACAGAGCCACCCTTTTCTGTTCTATTAACTGCTCCTTTCACTTGTATGATCAGGTTTAGGAATGGTAATGACTTTTCATTGATCATTTCCCCAAATCCTTTTCAGTTCAAAGAGGACTTTATAAATAGTTCCTTAACTCTCTCAGATTAACTAGTTTGAGTGAGCCATCTGTTTCCTGCTGAACATGGTTCTTATTGTCATGAAGTAGAAAGCCTAGTGACGTTTAGGCTCATTCTCTCCCTCCATGTTCTCTTGTGCTCCAAACAACTTTATTTTCCTTGCAGTTTCTTAAAGTAATCTTGCACATGGTGCAAATGGTATTTACCTTACACACGATGTCTATCACACTTACCACTTTATCTTTGTCTGAATTAATATTAGTCAAGATTCACTTGAATCTATCCCTTTTGGGGAAGGCTTCTCTGAATTCAACCCTCAGTCCCAGACTTTGTGCTCCTGTGGCAGCTTGTGCTTACTTCTTTCATAACTTATACTTAGTATCGTAATTTGTCTATACTTCCTTTTGGTCTATCAACTTCAGCAGTAAGGATTTATCCTCGTATACTCAATATCTAGCAGACTGCTTGGAATATAACAATGATTCAGGAAATGCTTATTGATTGAGTGAAACTAAAAAACGTTAAAAAAAAATGGGTTTCTACTTTCTAGTACGGCATGCAAGGAGCTTGGAGATGGTCACTCCATTATAACAATAAGTAGAAAGCTAAACAATTGAAAAATCAACAACTCTTCTTAGATTTGTCAGAAAAATGAGATCACAAGGCAAATTGTGGCTCTCAAAATTGAAGAGATAGTCAAATACAGAGAATCACAACTGACTGGTATATAAACCCCTGCAGGAATCAATATGAGGATAGGAAAATCTGAACTGTAGCTGATGAATTGGTGGAGGTTTAATGTGGACAACTCTGAGAGATTACAAACTCTGGGGGTATCCAATCTTAGGGACATCCCTACAATTTAGTGAGTTTTACCTCCAGCACTTTGATCAGGCTCTCACGGTGAACATCAGAGAAAAGTCCTCTTACACCAGAGGAGGAGAAAAGGAACCATTTTGAAACATGCCAGAATATTCTGCTCTTCTTAACAAGGCCTTCCTTAAAGAGAAACTTTTTACCAGAGCCTAAACTATTGGAGTTTTATCAGAGCTTAATCAATCTGGGTAAAAGGAAATACTCAACTCCAGCCTGCTGTAACCTTTCATGTTACACTCACTCTCCCATCCTGTCCCACCTAAGGAGGGGAAACTCAGACGTACTTATGAATTTCACAGAAGTTTTCCTGCTAAGATCAGGAACAAGGAAAGAATGTCCCTTCTTACCACTCATTTTCAATATCATACTTGAATGCCTTAAGACAAGAAAAGGAAATAAAATGTATAAAAATTGAGAAGGAAGAAATAAGACCGCCTTTGTTTACAAATGGCATGATTGTGTAGAGAATCCCAGTGAATTGACAACAACAGCAAAAATTCTTGAAACAATAAGTGATTATAGGAAGGTGAATATACAAAAGCCAATCATATCTGCAGTGCCTCGCTGGCTCTGCAGCGAGTACAGCATGCAACTCTTGATCTCAGGTTGTTAGTTTGAGTCCCACATTGAGTGTAGAGATTATTTAAAAAAAAAAAAAGTCAATAATTTCCCTATATGCCAGTAATGAATGAGTAGAACTTAAAATTAAAAACACAATATAACACAATATAATTTCCCCAAAATTAAACACTTGATTAGAAAGCTAAAAAATATGTACAAGATCTATATAAGGAAAAATACAAAACTCTGATCAAAGAAAACAAAGGGTTAAATAAATGGAAAGATATTCCTTGTTCATGGGTAGCAGGACTCAATATTGTCAAGATGTCAGTTCTTCCCAACTTGATTTATAGATTCAACACAATCCCAGTCAAAATCCCAGCGAGTTATTTTGTGGACACCAACAAACTGATTTAGTGTATATGTAGAGGCAAAAACAAGAACAAAAAAACACCCGCACACCCTAGAATAGCCAACACAGTATTGAAAGAGAAGAACAAGGTCAGAGGACTGACACTACCCAACTTCAAGACTTAATATATAGCTATGGTGATCAAGACAGCTGGTACTGGAGAAAGAATAGACAAATAGATCAACAAAACAGAGAGCCCAGAAATACATTCACATAAACATAGTCGCCTGGCCTTTGATAAAAGACAAAGGCGATACAATGGAGGAAAGAGTTTTTTCAACAAATCGTGCTGGAACAACTGGACATCCACATACAAAAAAATGAATCTAGACACAGACCTAACACCCTTCCTAAAAATTAATTTAAAATGGGTTATAGACCTAAGTGCAAAACACAAAACTATAAAACTCATAGAAGAAAACATAGGAGAAAATAGGTAACATTGGAGTATGGCAATGACTTTTTATATATAACACCAAAAACACAAGCCATAAAAGAAATAATTGATAAACTAAGCTTCATTAAAATTAAATATTTCTGCTCTGCAGAGACATGGTCAAAAATATATGAAGACAAGACACAGACTGGGAGAAAATATTTGCAAATGGCACGTCTAATAAAGGACTGTTATCCAAAATACACAAATAATTACAACTAAGAACAAATAACCTGATTTAAAAATGGAAGAAAGAACTGAAAATCACTCTCCAGAAGAATGTAACAGAGATCAGAGGTGCTATAATGTATCAAAGATAATGTCCAGAAGTCAACAAAAAAATGACTAAACCTGTGAAGAAAAAGGAAATATCCAGATTCAAGAAGAAGGTAGTGAAGAGAAACTGACCTCAAGATGATCCAGGTGTTGTAGTGATCAGAAAAGGATTTGAAAATAGCCACTATAAATTCTTATAAGGACTGAAAAGAAGATAAATGCATAATGAATGGGTAGATGTGGGATCTCAACAAAGGTAGAGAAAATATTAAAAGAAAAACTAAATGGAAATTCTGGAACTGAAAAATACAGTAACTAAAATGAAAAACTCACTGTATGGATTTAATAGCAGATTGGAGGAAGTAGGAAAAAAAGAGTCAGTGAACTTGAATATAAGTTAATGGAAACTCCCATTCGAAGAACAGAAAGAAAAAATTTGAAGAAAAATAAAGTGTCAAATTCCAACTGGACCATAAAAGGATGAAATTGGAGTCCTGGAATAAATGAGAATAGTAGTTGCAAACTTACCAAATTTTATGAAAGACATTGAGGTATGGATCCAAAGAGCAGAAAGAAACCGAAAAGGATAAATACAAAGAAAATCACACCTAAACCTATCATAAATTGCTGAATCCAAAGATAAAGTCTTAAAAGCAGCCAGAATAAAGCTACATGTGACAGAAGATCAATGATGTGTATCTGATTTCTCATCAGAAATAATGATAGCCCAGAAGGCAATGGAATGACTTTTTCAAATATATATAATTGACATATATCACTATGTTAGTTTTAGGTATATAATTATTTGATACATTAATATATTGTAAATGATTACAACATTAAGTTTAGTTAACACCCATTGCCATACATAGTTATAAGTTTCTTCTTTTTTTTCTTAGCAATTTTGAAATACAGAATACAGTATTGTTAACTATATTCACCATGCTGTACATTACATCCCATGACTTATTTATTTTATAACTGGAAGTTTGTACCTTTTGACCACCTTCTGCCATTTCGCTGATCCTCCACCTCCCACCAATCTGTTCCTGTGTCTGTAAGCTGAGTTTTTATAAAAATCCACATATAAGTGGGAGAAAAGATTTGCAAAATATAGCTGACAAAGAACTTGTATCCAAAGTATCCAAAGCATTCTTACAACTAATAATGAGATAAACAGCTTAGTTTTAAAAATGAACAGGAGAATAACCATACTTTACAAAGGTAGATATACAAATGGAAAATGGAAATGGCATCAAAGAAATGCAAATTAAAACAACAGTGAGATACTATCTTTGTCCCACTTAGAGTGGATGAATTTAAAAGGATTGACAATAAATGTTGGCAAAGATGTGGAGCAACTGAACTCTCATATATTACTGGTGGGAGTGTAAAATGGTACAACTGTGGAGAACAATCTGGCAATTTTAACGTTACCCTATGATCTGTGATTCCTCTCTTAGGTATTTAAGAGATTTGTAAACTTATGTACACAAGAGAACTTTACACAAATGTTCACAGCAGCTTCATTCACAACAGCCCAAACTGGCAACAACCTAAATGTCCCTCAGAAGGAACATAGATAAAGAAACTGTGGCATATTCATATAATTGCATAACTAATCTGAAAAAAAAAAAAAAAGGAATAAATTGTATACACAACATAAAAGACTCTCATAGATGTTATGTTGAGTGAAAGAGACTGGGCACAAAAGAACGTGTATTTCCATTTATATAAATTTCTAGAACAGGAAAAATTGATCTTGATCTTCCTCCATCCTGACGTTCAAAAATTTTCTTCTCTTTGGGGGCACTTGGGTGGTTCAGTTAGTTAAGCATCTGACTTTGGCTCAGGCATGATCTTACTGTTTGTGGGTTTGAGCCATGTGTCGGGCTCTGTGCTGATAGCTCAGAGCCTGGAGCCTGCTTCAGATTTTGTGTCTCCCTCTCTCTCTCTCTCTCTCTGCTCCTTCCTTGCTTGTGCTCTCTCTCAAAAATAAATACAAAATAAATATTAAAACATTTTTTTCCTTCTCTTTGTCTACATGAACTGGCTCTTCCCATCTGTCTGGCCTCTTCCTCCACTATGCTTCTCTGTGACTACTGCTTTGTAGCTATATTGGCCATCTTTTAGTCTCAGGAATGTCCTAAACTCCTTCTTGTAAATGCTGTTTTTCAGACGTTCTTTCTTCTCCTGGACAAACTCTATTCTTCAAGTCTTAGATTAAGTATTACTTCCTCAGTGAAGGCTTCCCTGGCACTCCAGTTCAGCCTGGATTGACTAATTCTTCAATTACACACTCACAATCTTCTATACTTTTCTTCCTTAGTGTTTAACACAATTGGAATTAAGTAATTATTTGTTGTATAATACACCTCCTCCACTAGAATGTAAGCTTCAGAGAAAAAGGTATGTGTTTATCTTGTTTAACTGCCCAACTTCTTGTAGATACTGAATAAATATTGTTAAATGAATGAATGAATGAATGAATGAATGAAAAGGAAATGAGATACAAAGAAAACAATCGGGACCAAGTTCTGAGTAGTCAATCTCATGTGGACATCATATCTAGATAGGTAGATCTGTCTCAGCGGTTGAAGAATGAGATAGGCTTCCTCCTCCTTGTATGAAATAGCAAAACTTCCCTAGCTTTGCCTGGTAGAATTTTCTCAATGGTTATTGAGGTACAAGGCAGGTTCCTATTTTTCTGGCTCATCTTTTTCCCATTATCATGGATGGAATCTGAACATAATGCCCCAAATGGCATCAATACTTTGATTTCACATCTTTTCATCTTAGGATGTTAGGGCTGAACACAATATGAGAAAAAGGAGTGTTTGGGGCCAGATATTGTATAATGTGGTAGAAAATAGGTTGAGTCTTTTTTTTTTTTTAATTTATTTATTTCTAGGAGAGTGAGAGAGAGACAGCGTGAGCAGGGGAGGGTCAGAGAGAGAGAGAGTCACAGACTGAAACAGGCTCCAGGCTCCGAGCTGGCAGTCAGCACAGAGCCCGACGCGGGGCTCGAACCCACGAACCGCGAGATCATGACCTAAGCGAAAGTCGGACCCTTAACCGACTAAGCCACCCAGGCGCCCCAAAAAATAGGTTGAATCTTTATGTGTAGAGTGGTTGCAGATGGAATATCAATGCCCTAAGTAGTGGTATTCCATTTCATCCAAGGTAGATAGTGTTTATTTGTCAAAAGGAAGACTACGTACCATCTTGGTGTCTATTTGTCAAGAGGAGAGTTATATAGCACCTTTAATTTAGATTGCCTTTCTGGGACCTAGTGCTAGTCAGCTCCTTGGATCACTAGTGAGTGTTCTACAGACATTCTTAGGTCTAGTAGCAGATGCTGTTAGTGCACTGCCTGTATCTCTTGGGCTTTAACACTTGAATGTTTTCTGGAAGCCTTCCAGTACCCAACATCTGCACCTTTTTTCCTATCAGCTTCTCTCCTAACCTGACCCAGATGTTCTGGGGAGTTAACAAATCCCTACCCCTGTGTGGGGGAAGCATAATTTTGAAGCATGAGTTTTATATTGTTTCCCATTCTCTCTGCATGACTAAGTCCCAGTTGACCACAGTGGTAAGTAGCTTAAAAATACATTATTTATTGATTGCCATCTCTACCTTTTCTCGCTTCCTCTCTTCCCACCTTATGTATAGCCTAACATCCTGATATAGAGAATAAAGTATCAAAGGGAAGAAGTACTGATGCTATTTGGAGCATCAGCTCCTCCCAGCATTCCATTCGTACCTTCTAAATAACCTACTTATGCTTAAACCTTTGTCTAAGATTGTCTTTTGGAGAAACTCAAACTAAGACAAGTGGTACACTGGGCTGACTCAGCTAAAGAGGCAGAATCTATTGCTTGCTCAAAACTGTAACAGTTCTCAGTCTGAACACATCTGAGGAAGATGACAAACTTCCAAGAGAAACAGTATGACAAACTCAAGATAATCCCAGGTATGGCAAGAGACAGTATATGAAACATGAACAGCAGACAAACACAAGAGAAACTCATTCCATTGAGAGGCAACATGCATCTGACCATTCTGACAACATATGTCTCATTGACCCACATGAAACAATTGCTGTCTAAGTCACTTGAGACCATAAAAAGTTCTCACTATGTTTCTCCCTCCCTTCCTCTCCCTCTGCTTCATCTATCAGGCAATGTATTTGGAACAGAGGGAAGGTATGGAAGGGTGATTTACTGAGCTATCTTATTGCAAATCCACTTAAGCTTTTTAAGGAATTCTCTACAAGCAAAGAAAGAGAGAAAGAATAAAATAGAGCATTCAGCTTCTAAAGGAGCAATGAAAGGTTTGTCTCTTTCTATTTTTTTATTTTTTAAAAATGTTTTATTTATTTCTGAGAGAGAGAGAGAGAGACAGCGTGAGCAGGGGAGGGTCAGAGAGAGAGGGAGATACAGAATCTGAAACAGGCTCCAGGCTCTGAGCTGGCTGTCAGCACAGAGCCCGACGTTGGGCTCAAACCCACAAACCATGAGATCATGACCTGAGCTGAAGTCAGACGCTCAACTGACTGAGCCACCCAGGCGCCCCTCTTTCTATTTTTTTGTTTATTTATTTTGAGAGAGAGAGTAAGTGGGGTAAGGAACAGAGAGAGAGAGAGAGAGGAGAAAGAGAGAGAGAGAGAGAGAGAGAGAGAGAGAGAGAATCCCAAGCAGTCTCCGCACCGTCAGTGCAGAATCTTATGTGCCAGCTGGATCATGACCTGAGCCAAGACTCAGATGCTTAACCGACTAAGCTACCCAGGTGCCCCAGGTTGTCTCTTTCTTATAAGATCATTCCTTCTAGCAAAGTAGAAAACTTAGTTCCAATTACTACCCATTCTCTCCTAGTAGGGCCTTTATGGTTACTTTCTTTTTTTTTTTTTTTACTGTTTTATTTATTTCTTTTTTTTTTTTAAATATTTTTATTTATTTCTAGGAGAGAGAGAGAGACAGCGTGAGCAGGGGAGGGTCAGAGAGAGAGGGAGTCACAGACTGAAACAGGCTCCAGGCTCCGAGCTGGCAGTCAGCACAGAGCCCGACGCGGGGCTCAAACCCACAAACCGCGAGATCATGACCTGAGCTAAAGTCAGACGCTCAACCGACTAAGCCACCCGGGCGCCCCTGTTTTATTTATTTCTGAGAGAGAGAGAGAGACAGCGTGAGCAGGGGAGGGTCAGAGAGAGAGGGAGACACAGAATCTGAAACAGGCTCCAGGCTCTGAGCTAGCTGTCAGCACAGAGCCTGAGGCGGGGCTTGAACCCACAAACCGTGAGATCATGATCTGAGCCGAAGCCGGATGCCCAACTGACTGAGCCACCCAGGCGCCCCTATGGTTACTTTCTTATGATCTAGCATTTTTCACACTCACTAAGACCTACTTCAATCCTCTTACCTCACTTAAAACTTCCATTTCCTGAAGAGTCATCAGTACTTAGCTCCTTGTCAGTTCAGTCTTACAATTAAAGTATAAAAACTGAATTATAAATAAAGCTTATCAACTCAATGAATCCCTCATTCATCATTGTGTGGGGTATGCTTAGTGTGGGAGGAGTGTGGGAGGATGAGGACTTCAATCCACAAGTGTTCTTACAACAGGAATAGCCTGAGGAGCCTCTGAAATGAGGCCCCCTGAAGTAAGGAGGTGCTAGTCATTTTGCTGTAACTAAGGTCACCTGTTAGGAAAAGAAGCCAACATGGAGAGTTTCCTAAGGTAGGGTCAAAATGAAGTGTGTGTATATATGTGTATGTATATGTATGTGTGTGTATGTATATGTATGTCTGTATGTGTGTGGCTGTATGTATGTATGTGTGTGTGTATGTGTGTATGTGTCTGTATGGGTGTCTCTATGTGTATCTGTATGGGTGTCTGCATGTGTGTGTGTATGTGTGTCTGTATGTGTCTGTATGTGTATCTGTATGGGTGTCTGTGTGTGTGTGTGTGTGTATGTGTGTCTGTATGTATGTATGTGTCTATGTGTATCTGTATGGGTGTCTGTGTGTGTGTGTGTGTGTGTATGTGTGTCTGTATGTGTATCAGTATGGGTGTCTGTATGTGTGTGTGTGTATGTATGTATGTATGTATGTGTCTGTATGTGTGTGTGTGTGTGTGTGTGTGTATGTGTGTCTGTACGTGCGTATGTGTCTGTATGTGTATCTGTATGGGTGTCTCTATGTGTATCTGTATGGGTGTGTATATGCATGTGCTGCTAAACACCTATCCTTAGGAATAAAATCTAAGGTATTAACCTAATTAGTTTTCAGTTACCACTTGGAAATGTTAGGGAATTTCTAATTAGAGATCAGGATTATCTACATAAATATCTACATAATTATCTACATAAAACTACATAAATTATAAGAACCACTCAAATAAAAATATCTTAAAAAGGCAAAAAAAAAATCCAACCCTACATAATTGCTCCATGCCTGTTATGGAGCAACAGGCATGTTTGTTTTCTACAAAAGTTACCAATAAATCTTTAAATTAAACCAAAAGGATGCAAAAGCTTATCTTTAAGAGCAGAAAGGGGTTCAAGCTGGGTGCTGCAGTCCTTTCCACTGCCAGGTTTGGGAAGAAGTATGCGCCTCAACCAGTAGATTAGTAGTGGCAGCTACTAAAGGAATAAAGGACAAAATGAATGTAAGGGACTTTCCGCATGGAATCAGATCTGGGTTTGAAAGGGGTCTTTAGTCGTCAAAAGACCTATGTGATTGCCTGACATCACCCCCCCTTACTTAGTTTTACAAGGTATATAAAACATGGGGAAAACTTTTAAGTTGGTCCACATCTATATACTTAGGCTGAAGAAAGTCCTTTAGCCTCATTTGGCTCATTAAAACAAAATTGAGTAACAGGAATCAAAAGAGTCACAGGCCTATCAAGAATCTGATGGAGTCTGTGGCCCTCTTCACAGAAAAGGGTATCCACAAGTTTTATGCAGAATTTCAGAAAGTTTATGGAGACCTGGCTAAGATATCTCCCAACCTAGGGAGAAGTAGTAGGTTCACATAATAGGCTGTAAAGTTTTCAAATGACAAATCCTCATAGGAAATGGGACATCATGGACTCCCCAGAACCCACCTCTCACCTCAGCACCTTTCAGTGACTATGGATGACAGGTATTATTTCCACTGATGTTCATTCCATTGCTGGTAATGATCTGCAATTCAGATTCAACAGTGTTGTCCAAGTACCTTCTACCCTGAGTGTGCCCAAGGCTACATATAATAAAGAAAATTTCAAGCAGAATTAGATGACATCTTTCTCTAGATGACATTTTTCTCTATGAATCATTCTGCTGTGCAAGATCCCTGATGCCCAAAGAGATCTCTGATCCACACACTGCATCTACTGTTAGATTCTTTCATTCATGATTCTAACCACAGATGCTTTCTCTTAGAAATGTTTCCTTGGGGTGTCTGAGTGGCTCAGTTGGCTAAGTGCCCGACTTTGGCTCAGGTCATGATCTCAAGGTTCATGAGTGCAAGCCCTGCATTAGGCTCTGTGCTGACAGTGAGGAGCCTGCTTGGGATTCTCTCTCTGTCCCTCTCATACTCTCTCTCTCTTAAAAATAAATAAACTTAAACAAATTTTAAGTGGATTTTTATTATTTTCTTTATATAACTATAATACATATCTTGGATCCAGTACACACTAAAGATAGTTTTACTGCTATCTCCTTCAAGTGACATGGACGTGATATTAGGAGAGTTTCCTAGAATCTGCACAATCATTTCCAACTCAGCCTTTCCTCCATTTTTACAACAAGCAGTAATTGGGTTTTCGTAACACCATCACGGTTCTGCTTCAGGGGTTGTTTTCTCTTCCTCAGTTGAAGCTTCCATATCAGATCTTAACCCTTCATCTTCAGCAGCTAATTCTTTGGTCACTGGACCAACCCCCAGCCTTGACTTCTCTGTGGGATTTGCATTGACATTTCGATCAAGGGGAGGAAATCTGAAAGTTATGTAGTTGAGGAAGGAGATGATCCCTAAAGGAGGAGAAGAATTTGTGGTGAGTTTCAGGAGACAGATGGATTTTTTGGCTTTCAAAATTCTTATTGATGCTTCAGAAGAGGTTTTAAAGGCCTCTTCTTAGTGAAGCCAACCCTTCTCTCCCCTGGTGGAGTTACTTTACTCTCCTATGCTCTCATTGCATTACAGTATTTCTCATGTGGCAAAGACAAAGCTTGAACCTCCTAGGTTCAAATAACAGTTCCACAACTTTCTTTCTGGTCTTAGGCAAGTCACTCAACCTGTGCATGCCACAGTTAATGGTAGAATAGGTTACTAAATCTAGGTTCCCAGACTTCAAAATCCATGCTTTCTTCACCATACCATGCTGCCTCTCCATGTATAAATGTTCTGAATAGGAATAGTCATTTTTTCTATTTCTCCTCAATTCTACTCGCTTTCAAGAAGTGGTTTCTTCTTCTATCCTCTAGCATAAAGCAGGGGACTAACTCACCAGAAAACGTGTATAAGAAGTCACTCCACCAATTAATATGATAGGTCCACAGGAGATCTGGCTCCAAGGCATCCTTAGTATGCCTGTAAACCTGTGCCAGAAATAGCACAAGGCAGAGGAGCAAGGAGATGGCTAGGACCAAAAGAAAAGATGTCACAACCCATCAGTGTCTTCGGTCTGCCTTGACCGCCCCGCCCCCAAACTTCTGCTACTTCCAGATGTCATATGCATGGCAGGATTAAAATTTAAGGATTAGCTAAGATGGGAAAGAGAAAGGGGCATCTCCCTCCCCTCTGGTATGTCAGCTAAGATGTGTTTTATGCAGTAAGACAGGGCCGGAAGCTGGCAACTTGATGTGATACTGAAGAAGAGGAAAGGGACAAGAAAAAGAGAATAAAAGGCTCCACAGAGAAACTTGGTTCATTTGACAGTTTTACCCTGGGATTACCCTGCCAGTCTAGGTCTGTACCTGAGATGAAGCTGAGTATGGATACCTTCAGATCCAAGTTGGTGGTCATACTTCCTCTTCTAGGCAGGCAAGAGGTGATGAGCCAGGAAAGGGCAACAAGTATAGAGAAGATAGAGATGAGGAAGAAAGTCCTGGAATATTGAAGGTAATCTGTCAAGGACAATGAGAAAGAAAAGGCTTGGTTAGTCCAGCAGGAGGCCTCTCTTAAGAAAACCAGACAGTTGTAGAGAAGGGCGTGAGGTCTAGGGAGGATGAAGCAGAGCTTGCTATGTGGTATCTAGGACATAAATAAGGATCTTATCTCCAAGCTTTTCTTTTTGTTTTTCTTCAAGTTTATTTATTTATTTGAGAGAGAGAGAGAGAGCACATGCATGGCAGGGGCATAGAGAGAGAGGGAGAGAGAAAATCCCAAGCAGGCTCCGAGGTATTAGTGCTGAGTCCGACACGGGGCTAGAGCTCACAAACCGTAAGATCACGACCTGAGCTGAAATGAAGAGGTGGACACTTAACTGACTGAGCCACCCAGGCACCCATTTCCCAGTTCTTCATTGATACTTGGAATTTATTTACGGTGAAGGTAAAGCCTTCACTGTAAAACTAAATATACAAGTAGTACTAGGTGCATTAACACGTTAACTTAGACATAAACTAGCTTATAGGAGACATGACTCCAACATTACAACACAGATTAAAACATTTTCTTGTTCTTAATTCTAATTCTAAAAGTAATACATGGGTGCACCTGGGTGGCTCAGTCGGTTAAGCGTCCAACTTTGGCTCAGATCATGATCTCACAGTTAATGGGTTCAAGCCCCGTGTGGGGCTCTGTGCTGACAGTTCAGAGCCTGAGGGTGCTTCAGATTCTTTGTCTCCCTCTCTCTCTGCCCCTCTCCTGCTCATGCTCTGTCTCTCAAAAATCAGTAAACATTAAAAAAGCTTTTTTAAATAAATAAAAGTAATACATGTTCAATATAAGGGAAAAAAATCAGCCACAATCCCACTGCCTAGAGGCAGCTACTGTTAGCATTTTATATTATTTCTTTCAGTATTTTTCTACCCTCTGTACTGAGTTGATATGATACTGAATATCAAGTGAATTTTTCTAAAGATTATATGGTAAGATTTTCCCCCAAATCACCTGTTGTAAACATCATTTTTATTTTTTTAATTTTTAAAATGTTTATTTATTTACTTATTTATTTATTTATTTATTTTTGAGAGAGATAAAGAGAGAGAGCTCCATCCCACAAACCGTGAGATCACGACCTGAGCTGAAATTGAGAGCTGGTCACTTAACCAACTGAGGCACTCAGGCACCACTGTAAATATCATTTTTAATGGTTACCAAAGAGCTTATCATATTAACATATTTTATTTAATGATTTAGCCATTGTTGGACACGTAATTTGTTTCTATTTGTTTTTTCTCTTTCAAATAGATCTGGGTTGTACAGGCCTTGTCTTGTATATGACTACAAAATCAAGTCCCATTTACTTGAATTCCTCTCTTGTAATGATTTCAAGACCAAATTTTCTGGATTGCAGGAATTTAACACCCTAAAAATATCTTCTTTTTTTTTTTTTTCCTGAGAGTCTCTCAAGGCCCTGCCTCACATTTGCTGAGAGAGAGATCTGCTCAAGTCCTTTTGCTCAAAAGCCCTTACCCAAATGCCAGAACACTACTTCTCCTCTCATCTCCTGGCTCCAGATCTTTGCTCTCTGAAGATTGGACGTTGGTAAGAGAGAAGAAGGGACATGCTAAACATTACTTACTCCTACCACCTCCCTAATACAAAACAGATCCTTCCCTTGACTCCCACAGCAATGTTTTAAGATACATGCACCCAGTATTTATAGCAGTATTACCTACAATAGCCAAATTATGGAAACTGTCCAAGTGTCAAGTATCTATCGACTGATGAATGCATAAAGATGTGGTATGTATGTATGTACACACACCCACCCTCCCCCCACACACATGGAGGAATATTACTCAGCCATAAAAAGGAATGAAATCTGGTCATTTGCAATGACATGGATGGAACTAGAGAGTATTATGTTAAGTGAAATTAGTCAGAGAAAGACAAATACCATATAATTTCACTCATATTTATTTAAGAAATAAAACAAACAAGCAAAGAGAAAAAAGGTGAGAAAGAGGCAAACCAAGAAACAGACTCTTAACTATAGAGAACAAATGGATTGTTACCAAAGAGGAAGTAGGAGGGGGATCGGTTAAATAAGTGACAGAGATTAAAGAGTGCTCTTAATGTGATGAGCACTGAGTGATCTATGGAAGCATTGAATCACTAGATTGTACACCTGAAACTGATATAATGCTGTATTTTAACTAACTGGAATTTAAATAAAAACTCGAAAAAAAAGAAATAGAGGATTACATATGATTGCAAGTAAATAAAGATTTTCTGAGATACTGCATACCCTGCAATGTCTTCAATATCCTTTAGGGAGTGCCTCTTTGTCTAGCTTCTTCTCTTTCTTAAGGTAGCAGGGGCCGGCTTGGCTCTACGACTGAAAGATCTCTAAGAACTTTTATGCCTGAGAATCCCAGTCTGGCTTCCAGGTAACCCAGAGAGAAGAAACTATGCTAAAGCTTATCCCAATTTAAGATCTGACTCTTAAGTTTTACTTCGTTCTCTAGAACTCACCACTTGCATTATCAATAACAGTAAAGTTCATGAAGAGAAACCACACCCCTACCCACAGAGGTGAGTCGTTCTGTGGCCCAAACATATTAGCCACATTAAAACATGATAACCCAAGAGCAACACATTTTCCAAAACCTGGGTCATTCAGAATTAGCAGGATATGTACCCAGTCAGAGCCATCAGCCTACATTGAGCTGCATGAGGACCAGTGGGAGAGGCATCGCTCATGGTATTTCGCCCACAGTCCCCCACAAGACCTAGCAACCCTTGCCTATAACCCTGGATCTTTGCCTATAGTCCCCCAATTATAGCTAATTGGACCAACGAAGAGGATCTGACTCATGTTGGACCAATTTGATTCTTATGCTTGGAAATTTGGATTTGAGACTGATTCATGCTAATTCCTCTTTTCCTTGTTTGAGCCAAGAAGATACAAAGCTAGATTGGGATCTCACTTTTTGGGATCTGCACACTAACAAAACAAGAAAAACTGAGCTGTAGTGATAAAACAAAGTATAAACAAAGATGAGTGACACAGCAGCTCTAGAGAGACTGAGTGACTAGCAGACTTGATTTTCTTAGTCTGAGACCCCAATCGCTTCTGGAATTTCCTAAGGTACAGCATACTTCTTGTCTTTGGGAGTCTATGAGATTCTTCTGAATGAGTAAGTTCACTCTATATTTATACTAGTTCAAATGAAATATGATCATTAAAACACAAAGTGCACTAAGATTTCCAGAGTAAGTCCTATCTAAGGTATGTTACAGCCTGGTCTTTCTTCTACCATGAGAGGAAGACTTGACTTCATGTTTTTCTTACAGTCTTCTCTGTTTTGGCTCCTCATCTCCTGAAACTACATGAGCAAGATCACTCACAACTCCAAAGGAACAACTAAAGATTTGCAGCATAGAATAGTCTAACCCCAAAAGGAAGCCAGTCTACTAGTCATAATTATACACAACTAATTATCTGACCAAACTAAACACTTAACTCCATAGTATAAAATGGCTGCATTTGGTTGACTTCATAGTTTTTTTTTCTAATTTATTGAACAAAACAAACATCCTAAAGCTGAATTCAAGCCTCCTTCTCCTATAAGACCAAAAGCTATTTCAGCTTTTAAACATCAGTTTTTACAGTAGCTTGTCAAAGTTGCAAAGATCTTAGGACCTAAGTTGCAAAAAGGCCCTACTTGTCAGTAATAAGCTTTGGTCCATGGAAAGAATATTCCTAGATATAAGGAATACCTACGTAGGTCACCTGTATCCAAATACTGCTTAAGATTTCCTTAGCAATATTCTTTGATGGCCTTGGTTTGCAGGAATAGCAAGGCAAACCTCCCAGGTTACTAAAGGCAATGAAGCTAATGCCCTGGGAAGAGGTAGGATGTCAAGTCTCAATTTGAGAGGAAGAAGTCCAAATCACGTGAAAAGCTTGGTAAGATCCTTGCCAGTGTTCTCAGGATCATCCCAGTCAGTGATTCTGTACTTCAGAGCACCATCGGGTAGGACATAAAACCTACCAAGACTGAAAGGGATACTACCCTACCGAAAAGCAGTAATGATACTCAGTGAATTAAGAACACTCATCATTTGGTAGTTTGGGGTGGGCAGGATCTCCTTCTATTGTTATGAAAGTAAAACTTGGTCCAGGAGGTTTTAGAAAGTGAGAGGGGCAGGGCTATAAGCCACCTTGCTCTTGTGAATAAATAAGCTTAATTAACATTAGGTGTGCTTTTCCTTTACAGCTGTTGACACTCTGGAAGAAATCAATGGGGGCAGCCAAGATGATGTGAGAAGAAAGAAGCGTAGGAGTGAAGCCAGCCATAGGAAAAGCTAAGCACCTAGTACTCAGCTGTGTCAGAGAGATTTGGGGGTGGGATTCCTCTTACTGCACCCGAGTTCCTTCAGCAAAAATCAAAGCCAGGATAGGGAGGCAGTGCTCCAAAAGGATCTATCTCCTTTTAACTATGAAGGAGCTAGACTGAGTGCAGGTGGGGTTGGCTATGGATTTTGAGAATGAAGAAGGTACTGCTGAGGAGTCAGCCCACTTATTTAGTCCAATCTAAACCTCCATGCTATTGCCATTGTATTTTTATTCCAGTCACATTAGGCCAAGATAAAATTTCCCCAGCCTCATGGAAAAGAAGGTGGTTTTGGAATTCAAAAGTTGGAGACCTAGCACCTGGGAGAGGCAGCTGTGAAATCAGCATAGGATTTAGGTCCCTCACACAGCTTGGCCTTATTGTGCAATGGTTTTCAGACTCTGGCTCTGAAGGGTCCAGTGCTTTGACTAAAAGACCTAGTCTTTTTCTCCCAGTCTTCCAAATGTTTCTAGTTACTGTCTATGGCAAAACATTCCTTTATATTATGGTTTGATCTCGCCTATGCTACAGACGAATTAACAGAAGGGTCTGTTCTACACTTGAGAACTAGCAATAAAAGTGAAGAATGGTGTCCACTACTCCCCACCCCTTCTCCATTTTGTTAGCAACTGCTACAGCAGAGTCTATCAATCACCCAGAACCAGGTGAAAGCAGAGGCAGAGGCACAATGGTCTAATGTGACTCCACGACAGAGGAACAAGAGCACACACATTCTTGAGGCCACCTTAGAGAGTCCCCGTGACACTCACAGAAATGACAGGGGGTACTGTGGGAAAGGGGGCTAAATTCTTGCCATCAGTAGGTAAAAGTTTAAAGTTCTTGGATTTGGATAATAGTGTTTTGGGCAATAATAACATATTATTATAGCAAATTAGTTAAGAGCCGAACATACTCATGACATTTGGGGAATTCATTATGAGAATTGCAGACTACTTACTGATCCTAGAATTAGGACTAGTTAACATTGCAAACAGGGTAGATACTTGACTTAAAGTTGCCTAAAGGACTCAGGTGACCACCTCTAAATCATCAACAGTTGGCCTCAAAGGTAAATTCCAGGTTCTCAGAAATAAACTATTTGCTACTGTAAGTGACAAAATTCCAAGAATTTGACTGATTAAAAATTTAAGTAATCATTTTTAAGTCCTAAATTTTACCTGGGCATGATTATATAAATATGATTGCAGCTTAATTTTTATGCCTATATCGTTTCTCCATTTATCTAGAAATCTCTGGATACACATAATCATATTGCTTTGGTTATAGCCATTTACATGGTCCCCAGTGTATATGAGAGTGTCCATCATTGTGTATAAGCATTTAAAAATCTCTGCTAGGGGTGCCTGGGTGACTCAGTCGGTTAAGCATCCAACTTTGGCTCAGGTCATGATCTCATGGTTTGTGGGTTCGAGCCCCGCGTCGGGCTCTGTGCTGACAGCTAGCTCAGAGCCTGGAGCCTGTTTCAGATTCTTTATCTCCCTCTCTTTCTGATCCTCCTCTGTTCACACTGTCTCTCTCTCTCTCTCTCAGAAATAAATAAAACAGTAAAAAAATTAAAAAAATAAAAAATAAAAAAATAAAAATCTCTGCTAATGTCATGTTTGAAAAATCTTATCTTACTTTTCATTTGATTTGCCTTCCTTTAATGATTGATTATGGTTAAAATAGTTTTACCTATGTTTATTAAACATTTTTAGTCTTCTGTGAATTTTGCCTCGTTATCAAGGATTTATTTATTTGAGTATTTGCCTTTTTATTAATAATACTTTTTCTAACTATCAAGGCCATTAGCCTTTCTTTTTTATTTTTTATTAAAAAATTTTTTTTCCAGTGAGGAATTTTATTTGTATGAACGTATTACATCCCTAGAAAAAGAATCCCCCCAGGATTTTCCCTCCTGTGTGTTTTTGTCTTGCTTCTTCATGGTCCATGATGCCAGCTGAGGTTGTCAGTACAATGAAACCAAACTGGCGGGACCGGAGCAGATTATTCTGCCATTTTTCTAGATCTTTGAGTTGTACGTCAAACCTGGGGCTGATCACTCCACACTTGTTTAACCTGTTTGTGAGATTCACAACAATTTTCCCAGTTCTGTGATCATCGATGATTTCAAATTCGCCAATGTAACTATGCTTGATCATCACAGTCAGAAATCAGACGATGGCTTTGGAGCATGGCTTGGTAAGAACCTGGCATTTCCCTCTCTTTTCAGCATTGTTAACGCTCTTGAGTGCGTCTGCCAGGACATTCATGCGCACCATTGTGGCAGCAGGGGAAAATGGTGGAAAGAGGACAGGGCTAAAAAAATTTCTTAACCATATATTTATTTTTGAGAGATAGAGACAAAGCATGAGCACAGGAGGGGCAGAGAGAAAGGGAGACACAGAATCCAAAGCACGCTCTAGGTTCTGAGCTGTCAGCACAGAGCCTAATGTGGGGCTTGACCCTATGAACTATGAGATCATGACTTGAGCCAAAGTTGGCACTTAACCAACTGAGCCACCCAGGTGTCCCAAGGCCATTAGCCTTTTACCTTTCATATTTGTTGAAAATATTTTCCTTAGTTTTTCTTTTAAGTTGAAGATGGAATTGAATTGTCTGCCTACCTTTGATTTTAGTTCCTTCTCAAGATTTTGTGTTTGGGTGCTGCCTTTGACTTCCACATGTCATAGATGCTCCAGCTCAGGTGTGAGCCTAAGTGCAACCCCCTCAACCCCACCTCCAGCATCTGGGACCTCTGCTTATCTGTATCTCTTGGGGATAATGGGAAAACTGTTTAGTGTAGTTCTGTCTTTCCTCTAAGTCTTGTTTCTAATTGAAAACCTCATATGCTAAAACATAAAAAAAAATTTTTTTAAAGGGGGGGGGCACCTGGGTGGCTCAGTCAATTAAGCATCTGACCTTGGCTCAGGTCATGATCTCACGGTCTGTGAGCTTGAGCCCCACATCAGGCTCTGTGCTGACAGCTCAGAGCCTGGAGCCTGCTTCAGATTCTGGGTCTCCCCCTCTCTCTCTGCCCCTCCCCTGCTCGTGCTCTGTCTCTCTTGCTCTCAAAAATAAATAAAACATAAAAAAATTTTTTTTAAATTAAAGAAAACCTCATATGCATATGGAAACTTCTAGCCCTAGAAACTTATTTTTCCGTGTTTTATATTGCATTTTCAGATCTGCTTAAGTTCACATAAAATTTGACATTAATAATTTACTCTAAATAGCTAGCATTTGTTATACCCCATATCCAACATGCATTTACATTCTCTTCTACAGTTGGCAGAAGAACACGCTGACCTTAAAAGTTGAATCTGATGGAGGCTGAGACACCTTGCTTTGTTTCCTGGTTCTGATCAATTACATCAGTTTCTGCAAGTGACATTAGAATATCAATCACACTGCTTCACAGTGACAGCCTGTAAAGGCCCAATGGGTTCTTCCCAGAGAGTAAAGAGAGTATCAGGTACTAAAAAAGTCACACTGAGAACATCAAAGAAAAGGATGGCTACATTCACAATTTGGCTGAGACCCATCCTGGACTTGGAGAGGTGAGGGCAAAGAGATCTTGGAGGAGGAAAGATGAAAGGCCAATGTGACAGAAAGCTCTGGAACTGTGGGGCCTGTGGTGTTTAATTTGGTGGAACTCACAGGGTGGTTTGGGTGTGTGGCTCCAGCACAGCTCATGGTTGCATGTGATCCAGAGTCCTGCGTAGAGCTCAAAGCCATTCTTGATCACCAGGAACTGCACCCAGTTCAGCGGGGACATGCACATCACCATTAGGAAACCAAAACCACACAGGCTGCCACAGAACGTTCGGATGTAGATGTGTGCCTGATTCACGTGCTGCTGCCGCCTCTGAGGTGGCATCGAGGCATTCGGATATTTGCTGACGGGGAGCGTAGGCTACAAGGATGAGGGAAATATTGCCTACCCAGAAAGATAACCATTGATCCCAGGGTCACCTACTCAACTCTACCTTAAGTGTCCCCATGTGGGCTTGATCTGTGGCTGTCTATCCCTACCCAGGGAGATCTTTTCTCTATCTTTAGGATACTCTATCTAGGCCCACCTTTAAGTAAGTCCTCTTCCTCCCATCTGACCTACAATTAGGTACTTCCTCACCCTTTGGTAGTACCGGTTCCCCTTAATTTTGGGAACCTTAGGATTATAGAAGGTCAAGGCCATTTGTTCCCTGCCCTCCATCTTGGCAGCCAGTTCACTTTCTAACTGCCACGGAATTTGTCTCAGCACCTCCCACTTGTGCTGGCAGAATCAAAACGGGCCAGAACCCATGGCACAGATTCCATATCTGTTTCATATTCTGGGTCTAATCAGATCAGGGAAAAAATCATCACATTTTAATCAGGTGCATGTATATGTGATGTTCCCCACTCCTCCCTTCTCTGACTTTCAACTCCTTTATTAAGTAAATCCACAAATATTTTGTCAGCAGGTGCTCTGTGTCAGGCTTTGTCTTCCTGGGAACATAAAGATGAATAAGACAGGGGTGCTTGGGTGGCTCAGTCGGTTGAACGTCTGGCTTCGGCTCAGGTCATGTTCTTGCCCTTCGTGGGTTCGAGCCCCGCATCAGGCTCTGTGCTGACAGCTAGTCTGGAGCCTGTTTCAGATTCTGTATCTCCCTCTCTCTCTCTCTGACCCTCCCCTGCTCACACTGTCTCTCTCTGTCAGAAATAAATAAAAGCATTAAAAAAAAAAAAGATGAATAAGACACAGCTCCCTAATAGCAAAGAAAAAAGTTAACTCAGGTGTCTTCGGGACTCAATAGCTTGTTGTTAAAATTCAAGACTACTAGTAGCCTGGCATTCACGCTCTTGCCCCTCCACTAAGTGGAAGGCCCTGGGTGTGTCTCAATAGGCTCATGAACCAGTTTGTCTGCCATAGTTCATCATGCAGCATCCTCCCCTTTTCTTCCTTCCTTGTCAGGTTCCCTGTCTTCAATGCCCTCTACTCATGAAGCCATTCAAGGGTGCTACGGTCCTGCCACCGCCAGTGCTGACAGGGCTCACTGTGAAAATGCCCGTATCCCTAGCGCAGGGGGCTAGCAGCCTGTGTGCTGAAAGCTACCATTCACAGTACTGCAGAGTGCTGGGTTCTGTGTGAAAGCGAGAATGGCCTTTTCCTGTTTCCACAGCCAGCACAGCTTGTGCCCAGAGTGGCTCAAAGTCTTCTTTTCAAATAACTCTCTCCGTGTTGGTCCTGACTCCTCTCCCCACAAGGGTTCAAAATCAGTCCAAGATGCTGAACAGATGCCATCCTGTTCCACATCATGGACATTTATTCAAATAAATGCCCAGTTGCATTGCCAGCTCTTGTTTTCCATGAACAGATAAACTCTGATTCCTAAATTTGGGATGAGTCAGAATGCCGTATCACACTTTTCTCCTAGCATATCCTCTCCTCACCCACCCCAACCTGTCAAAACCTATACTTTATGTCAGCTGGTGGGAACAACTGGCAGTTAGATCATTTATGTCCATGCTTTAGCGTGAAGCTCTCCCTCTCCAAAAGTGTTATTTGACTCTCTGTCTTCCAGGACTTAGCCTAGTGCCTGGGAAGAATAGTATTTAATGTTACACGAATGAATGAATGAGCAATATATTTTTAAATAAAGGACAGAGGTTGGTACAGAGGACAGAATGGTTAACATTGTCAGAGGAAAATTAGGGAAGATTTATTGGAAGAGGTGATGTATTCGCTGGATTTCCAGCTAAGGAATTTTCCAGGTGACAGAGGTGATGGGGCGTTTGAGGCAAAGAGAATGGTATGTCTCAAGGCAGGAAGCCATGGACAGCATGAAGTTCTTGGGACATTAGAAGCAATGTGGTTCTATCAGGTACAAACTCAAAAGTGAGGGTTGAGGTTGTAGATATCAGCAAAAGCTAGATCACAAAGAGTCCTTTAGGCCATGCTATGCAATTATATTGTGAAGTCTCAATTGCTGTAATACGCTAGTGCTACTGGCACGATTATAGGAAAGACTTTCCCATCTGCAGCAAACTGGCTGTATGGCATGACTATTAGATGCACATGCATGCCTAGGGAACTAGACATTGGCATTGAATACACAGGCCTATATTTCAATCCCCATTCTAGCACTTATTTAAGAAGTTCCAATACTCACAGCTAGGTTCCTTGGGGAAGTTTCCTTAATCTCAATGAACATCAGTTTCTTAATCTCTAAAACTGGGTTAATAATCATTCCTGCCTCATTAGAATTTTTGTGAGGATTAGGGGCGCCTGGGTGGCTCAGTCATTTAAGCATTTGACTTCGGCTCAGGTCATGATCTCACTGTTTGTGAGTTCAAGCCCTGCATCAGGCTCTGTGTTGACAGTTTAGAGGCTGGAGCCTACTTCAGATTCTGTGTCTCCCCCTCTCTCTGCCCCTCCCATGCTCACTCTCTGTCTCTCAAGAGTATATAAAACGTGGGGTGCCTGGGTGGCTCAGTCGGTTAAACGTCCGACTTCGGTTCAGGTCATGATCTCATGGTTCGTGTGTTTGAGCCCTGCATCGGGCTCTGTGCTGGCAGCTAGCTCAGAGCCTGGAGCCTGCCTTCAGATTCTGTGTCTCCCTCTCTCTCTGACCCTCCCCTGCTCACACTGTCTCTCTCTCTCTCTCTCTCTCTCTCTCTCAAATAAATAAAACATTTAAAAAATTAAAAGAAAAAATAAAACATTAAAAATATTTTTAAAAAAGAATTTTGTGAATGTTAAAAAAGAGAATATGCATAAAGCTCTTAGTACAGTGCCTTCATAGGTGCTCAGTAAATACTATTATTATTTATTCTTTTTATAAAATATTTTTTAACTGTTTTATTTTTTGAGAGAGAGAGTGCAAGTATGGGAAAGAGGGAGAGAGGGGGACAGATGATCTGAAGCAGGCTCTGTGCTGACAAGCTGACAGGCTGACAGCAGCAAGCCCTATGTGGGGTTCCAACTCATGACCCATGAGATGATGACCTGAGCCGAAGTCCAACACTCAACCAACTGAGCCACCCAGGTGCCCTTATTTTTTTTTAAGCTTTTTTTTTTTTTAGTAATCTCTACACCTGATGTGGGGCTCAAACTCATGACCTCGAGATCAAGAGTCTCATGACCACCCAACTAAGCCAGCCAGGTGACACCTATTATAATTTTAAAAAATTTTTTAATTGTTTTACTTCAGAGAGAGAGAGAGACAGCATGAGCAGGGGAGTGTCAGAGAGAGGGAGGCACAGAATCTGAAATAGGTTCCAGGTCTGAGCTGGCAGTCAGCATAGAGCCCAAATGTGGGGCTCGAATCCACGAACCGTGAGATCATGACCTGAGCCGAAGTCGGACGCTTAACAAACTGAGCCACCCAGGCGCCCCTATAATTTTTTAAACTGTCTTGCTAAGTTTGCTTGAACATGGCCTTGGCACAGGGCACCCAAGACAGATGAAATACTACATGTTAGTGGATAGCATATGTCACCTGTCCGCACTTCACTAGCAGCACTAAACGAAAACATTACCGAAGAGACGATATTGATGAAAAGTGGGGTAGGAGGTCACTTTGTGAACAGTGTCTGATTGGTAATGACACAACTCTCTAGCTGTTGAAGAAACAGGTCAGGCAGCACTGGACAAAAGGTAGGATGTGCTGGCCCGCTGGGAACTTGCTAGGGCCTGGACACGTATGACAAAACATTATTCATGCATCACTGGTGACCGGGTATATTGCCATTTTCCCCACTTTAAAAAGCAATTTGGGGTTCCCGGCCTGTTTGGCAGCCACTACCCCAGAGCCTGCAGGGTCCAGGAGGAGCATGGCTGAGGCCACTGGATCTTGAGTCTCCAACGCCAACACAACACAACGTGGAGCTGCTGCAGAAACCAGATTATGGGGGCTATTTAGGCTCCCAGCCCCTCCCTGCAGAAGCCTGGAGCTCTGCTCTTGCACTGATGCCTTTCGCTGTGGAACTGGTGCAGGCTGGTTAAGGACTCAGTCTCTGAGAAAACAATTGGACTGATGTGAATGCAGTTTTGGAAAAACACGTGGACGATGTATACTGCAACATTCCACCACAGCAGGCTGTAGCCAGTGAACTAGGGGAGGCACCGCAGAGGCAGGCCCCCCTCCTGGGCCCCACACTGACCTCGCAGAGCCCCAGGGGGAATGAAAAGTCCAGCCCCCACCACGGGAGACTGAGAAGAAGAAAAAGCTGCTGGGAAGCTGCTATCAAAAGACGTACTCTGGGAAAAGACGGCTTATGGAAATCATTAGTAAAGGAGACAAAATTTGGATGACAAAGCATATCATAACATCCAGGAACTGAAAAATTATGCTGAAAACACACAGAGCTCTCCTTTTCATTTAACACTAGAGATATTGTTGGGGAGCCTGGGTGGCTCAGTCAGTCAAGCATCCAACTGCGGCTCTGGTCATGATCTCACAGTTCATGAGTTCGAGCCCCACTTCAGGCTCTGCACTGACAGCTTAGAGCCTGGAGCCTGCTTCCGATTCTGTGTGTGTCTCTCTCTGCCCCTCCCCTGTTTGTGCTCTCTCTTGCTCTCCCTCTCATAAATAAATAAATAAACATTAAAAAAACACACTAGAAATATTGGGTAAAAAGGAACTTCATACAGATCATGCCATAAGTCACCCCGGTAAAGCACAAGGCATTGTCTCATGCTTGAAAGCAACACCCTCTCATGGTACCAGAAAAAGGGTATTCCTTCCTTTGGATATTTGCATGATTGACAAATGCAATACATGGTGTTCCACAAGAGGATGTTCTACAGAAGAATTAAGATAAAAATGTGGGAGACGAAGTATGTGCCATTGTTAGCCCAGCACACTGGTGCTTAAAACACGCTAGGTCCTTCCACAAAAGAGTTCTTGTGAAAACATTCTCTGCTTTTCTTCAAGCTGCTCTGGAGGACTATTTAAAGAAAATTCAACAAGAGAATTTTTATATATTCCACCCATCTTTACAGCAGAAGAATGCATAACTTCCATTACCTGTGTATATTCAATCATGAAGACAAAGAACTTAAAATAATTTCATGGTATTGCAAAAGACAAAAAGCAGTTTGGTTAGAAGAAAATAGAATAACATGTTTGTGACCTTGTAGGAGGCCAAGACTTGTTTTTATTTTTTTTAAATGTTTTATTTATTTCTAGAAGAGAGAGAGAGAGAGAGAGAAAGACAGCGTGAGCAGGGGAGGGTCAGAGAGAGAGGGAGTCACAGACTGAAACAGGCTCCAGGCTCTGAGCTGGCAGTCAGCACAGAGCCCGCGGGGCTCGAACCCACGAACCGCACCGCGAGATCATGACCTAAGTGAAAGTCGGACGCTTAACCGACTAAGCCACCCAGGCGCCCCTAGAGTAGGGTAAGATATTTTCAATGTGTGTATCTAACAAAAAACTCATAGAAGAATATAATAAAGAATTCTTACAAATCAATGGGAGAAACAACCTAATAGAAAAATGAGCAAAGTCCTTAACTGATGTTTTGCCAGAATAAAAGCATATACATATATAATATAAAAAAGTGTTCAGATTCATTAGCCATGAGGGAAATGCAAACTCAAACCAAAATGCCTTATCACTACACATCCACCAGAAGGACTCAAATGGAAAAGTGTTGGCAAGTATGCAGAGCAACCGAAACCCTCATACACTTCTGTTGGGAGTGTAAATTGTTATGTTCATTGAAAAACAGCTTGGCAGTATCTGCTGGAGCTGAATAAATACATGTCCTTCTCATTCTATGTAGGTGTGCAACAGAAAATGTCCACATGTCCACCAAAAGATATGTATTATGATGCTCATAGCAGCACTTGTCGTAATAGCCCCAAATTGGAAACTACCCAGTTGCCCCTCAATAGAAGAATGGAAAATCATGGTACATTCGTAAATGAAATACTATCTAGAAATATAAATAATCTATAAGCACAGGAGCAATATGGATGAATCTCATCAACACAATGTTGAGCAAAAGAAGCCAGATACAAAAGACTGCATATGCATGATTCCATATATATGAAGTACAAAACAGGCAAAATCTGTGTTGTCAGAAGTCAGAAATACCCTTGGGAGGAAGATGACTGGAGAGTAAGAGGGGACACGTAAGGGGACTTTGGGGTGCTGGAAATGTTCTATTTCTTGATCTGGGCGTTGATTACCATTCTACATGTGTATTATACTTTAATACAAAGTTAAAATAATAAGTTGGATATATAAAATCAAGAATCTTAAAAATGTATCCTTTGTCTTAGTAATTTCACCTCTAGGAATCTAGGAAATTAATATTAGTTTTATAGCTTATTGATATAACCTCTTATCTGCTAGGAACAGTACTAAGTGCTTTACATATATTAACCAACTTGTTTTTGTGAATCACATTTTTCCTTTCTTTAAAAATTTTTTAATGTTTTATTTATTTCTGAGAGACAGAGAGAGACAGCGTGAGCAGGGGAGGGTCAGAGAGAGAGGGAGATACAGAATTTGAAGCAGGCTCCAGGCTCTGAGCTGTCAGCACAGAGCCCAAGGTGGGGCTCGAACCCACGAGCTGTGAGATCATGACCTGAGCCAAAGTCGGACACTTAACCAACTGAGCCACCCAGGCTCCCCGTGAATCACATTTTTCCATTTCATCTTCTAATTTGTTACTGCTGACACAGAAATAAGTTATTTTTGTCTTTGTATTTATCTTTTATCAGGCCACTTGACTGAGTTACTTTAATTCCGATAGATCCTTTGCATGATTCTCTTGGATTTTCTAAGTAAACACCATATGGACTCCAAATAAGAATAATTCTGTCTCTTCCTTTACAAAACTTGACTTTTTGGATTGATTGGACCTCCAAAACAATGTTTATGAAGGGTAGTGGGTGTCCTTATTTTACTCTTGACTTTAATGGAACTGCCTGTATTCCTTTTTGTTTCATATATATACCCATTTTTGTGTTAGTTTCATTCTGTTTCTATTTTGCCAAGAGTTAATATTTAGAATGGCCATATCAAATGCTTTCTTAACATCTAGAACATGGTCTTTCTCCCATTGTCTATTTACCGTAAATGTTGCCACAATACATTTCCTAATGTTTATCTAAGTTTGCATTACTGTACTTAAATGTTTGTGTAGGATACATTATTCATTTTTTCAGATTTTTATTTAATTTCTAGTTAGTTAACATAGTGTAATATTGGTTTCAGGACTAGAATTTAGTGATATGTCATTTATATGTAACGCTCAGTGCTCATCACCTATTTAGCTCACCCCTTACTCACCTCCCTCCATCAACCCTCAGTTTGTTCTCTATAATTAAGAGTCTCTCATGGTTTGGTTCCCTTTTTCTTTTTTTCCCTCTTCTCATACGTTCAGTTGTTTTGTTTCTTAAATTCCACATATGAGTGAAATCATACAGCCTTTGTCTTTCTCTGACTTATTTTGCTTAGCATAATACACTCTAGCTCCATCCACACCATTGCAAATGGCAAGATTTCATTCTTTTTGATGGCCGAGGAGTACTCCATTATGCATATCCACCACATCTTTATCCATTCATCAGTTGATGGACACTTGGGCTTTTCCATAGTTTGGCTATTGTTGATAATGCTGCAATAAATGTTGGGGTGCATGTAAGTACCCTTTGAATCTGTATTTTTGTATCCTTCAGGTAAATGCCTAGTAGTGTAATTGCTGGGTTGTAGGGTAGTTCTATTTTTAACTTTTTGAGGAAACTCCATACTGTTTTCTAGAGTGGCTGCACCAATTTCTTTTTTTTCTTTTTTTTAATATTTTTTTTTATTTCTAGGAGAGAGAGAGAGAGAGAGAGAGAGACAGCGTGAGCGGGGGAGGGTCAGAGAGAGAGGGAGTCACAGACTGAAACAGGCTCCAGGCTCTGAGCTGGCAGTCAGCACAGAGCCCGAGGCGGGGCTCGAACCCACGAACCGCACCGCGAGATCATGACCCAAGAGAAAGTCGGACGCTTAACCGACTAAGCCACCCAGGCGCCCCGTGGCTGCACCAATTTCTATTCCCACCAGCAGGGTAAGAAGGTTCCCTTTCTCCTCAACCTCACCAACATGTGTTGTTTCCTGTGTTGTTAATTTTAGGCATTCTGACAGGTGTGAGGTAGTATTTCATCGTGGTTTTGATTTTTATTCCCCTCATGATGGGTGATGCTGAGCACCTTTTAATGTGTCTGTTAGCCATCTGGATGTCTTCTTTGAAAAAAAAAAAACATCTATTTATGTCTTCTGCCCACTCCTGAATTGGATTATTTGTTTTTTGGGTGTTGAGTTTGATAAGTTCTTTACAGATTTTGGATACTAACCTTTTATTAGGTATGTCATTTACAAATCTCTTCTCTCATTCCATAGGCTGCCTTTTAGTTTTGTTGATCGTTTCCTTTGCTGTGCAGAAGCTTTTTATCTTGATGAGGTACCAATAGTGCAAGTTTGCTTTTGTTTCCCTTGCCTCCTGAGACAGTGTCTAGTAAGAAGTTGCTATGGCCAAGTTTAAAGTTGCCTGTGTTCTCTAGGATTGTGATGGTTTCTTGTCTCACATTGAGGTCTTTCATCCATTTTGAATTAATTTTTGGTGTATGGTGTAAGAAAGTGGTCCAGTTTCATTTTTTTGCATGTCACGGTGCAGTTTTCCCAAAACCATTTGTTGAAGAGACTGTCTTTTTTTCTATTGGATATTCTTTCCTGCTTTGTGAAAGATTATTTGACCATGTAGTTGTGGGTTTTCTATTCTGTTCCATTGATCAATGTGTCTCTTTTTGTGCCAGTACCATACTGTCTTGATTATTACAGCTTTGTAATATAGGTTGAGGTCTAGAATCATGCCTCCAGCTTTGCTTTTCTTTTTTAGGATTGTTTGGACTATTTGGGGTTTTTTGTGGTTACATACAAATTTGAGGTTTGTTCTAGCTCTGTGAAAAATACCGGTGGTATTTTGATAGGGATGACATTAAGTGTGTAAATTGTTTTGGGTAGTATAGACATTTTAACAATGTTTGTTCTTCCAATCCATGAGCATGGAATTATTCCCCATTTTGTGTGTGTGTGTGTGTGTGTGTGTGTGGTCTTCAATTTCTTTCACAAGTGTTCTATAGTTTTCAGAGTTCAGATCTTTTGCCTCTACAGTTAGGTTTGTTCCTAAGTATGTTATTGCGTTGGGTGCAGTTATAAATGGGATTGATTCCTTGATTTCTTTTTCTGCTGCTTCATTACTGAGCTATAAAAATGCAACAAGTTTCTGTATATCTTTATATCTTATGATTTTGCTGTCCATGTATTAGTCTTAGCAATTTTTTGTGGCGTCTTTCAGGTTTTCTACATAGAGTATCATGTCATCTGCGAACAGTGAAAGTTTCACTTCTATGCTAACAAACAGGGGCAATCTGGAAGAATGGATTAATCCTAGAAACATACAAACTACCAAAACTGAAACAGGAAGGAACAGAAAATTTGAACAGACCTATAAACAGCAAAGATATTGAATCAGTAATAAAAAAAAAAAATCTCCCTGCAAACAAGAGCCCAGGGCTAGATGGTTTCCCAGGGGAATTCTACCAGACATTTAAAGAAGAATTAATACCTATTTTACTCAAATTGTCCCAAAAAATTGAGATGGAGGAAATTTTCCAAATTCTTTCTATGAGGCCAGCATTACCTTGATTCCAAAACCAAAGACTCCACTAAAAAGAAGAATTTATAGGCCAATATTGCCAGTGAACATAGATGCAAAAATTCTCAACATACTAGCAAGTTGAATCTAACAGTACATTAAAATAATTATTCATCATGATCAGGCAGGATTTATTCCTGTGCTGCAGGGGTGGTTCAATATTTGGAATTCAATCAACATGATACACCACATTAGTAAATGAACAAGAACTATATGATCCTCTGGATAGATGGAGAAAAAGCATATGACAAAATACAGCATCCATTCTTGATAAAAACCCTCAACAAAGCAGGTAGAGATGGAACATAACTCAATATCATAAAATCCATATAGGAAAGATCCACAACTAATATCATCCTCAATGGGGAAAGACTGAGAGCTTTTCCTTTATGATCAGGAACATGACAGGCATGTCCACTCTCACCATTACTATTTAACATAGTACTAGAAGTCTTAGCCTCAGCAATGAGACAGCAAAAAGAAATAAAAGACATCTGTTGTTCTTCTGATATAATTCTAGGAGTATTTGTTTTTATAGTTTTCCCCAGGAATTATTTAGAATTTAAAAATATATACATGTTTAGACTTTTTCCAGTTTTAATACATTATGGTCAGAGAACATGTCCTATAAGAATTCTTTTTCCTTCTCACCACAAGAAAAAAAATGTAACTGTGTATGCTGATGGATATTAACTAGACTATTGTGATTATTGTGGTGATCATTTTACAATACAAATATCAAATCATTAAGTTGTACACCTAACACTAATGTTATATGTCAATTATACCTCAAAAAATGAGAAAAAAAAATAATCCCACTTTTTGGAATTTAGTAATATTTGGGGGTTTTCACAGTTTTTCTCAATGTCCTATAGACATTAAAATTTTTTTAAGTCTATTTCTTTATTTTGAGGGGGGAGAGGCAGAGAGAGAAGGAGAGAGATAATCCCACGCGGGCTCTAGGCTGACAGTGCAGAACCCAATGTGGGGCTTGAACTCACGAATTTTCAGATCATGACCTGAGCCGACACCAAGAGTTAGACGCTTAATCAGCTGAGCCACCCGGGTGTCCCTGTCCTATTGACATTTAAAAACAATGCATAAGGGTGTGTGTGTGTGTGTGTGTGTGTGTGTGTGTGGTATCATCTTCATTGATTTGTCTATCAATAGACGCTTAGTTTGCTTCCTATCCTGGTTATTGTAAATAATGCTGTAATAAATATAGGGGTGCATATATATTCTCAAAGTAGTGCTTTCATTTTCTTTGGGTAAATACCCAGTAATGGAATTATTGGATCACATGGTATTTCTATTTATAAATTTTTGAGGAAGCTCCATACTATTTTCCACCAGTGGCTGTACCAATTTATATTCCTACCAACAGTGCACAAGGGTTCCCTTTTCTCCACATCCTTGCAAACATGTGTTATTTCTTATCTTTTTTTAAATTTTAGTCGTTTGACAGGTGTAAGGTGATATCTCACTGTGGTTTTGATTTGCATTTGCCTGATGATTAGTGATATTGAGCATCCTTTCATGTGTCAGTTGGAAATCTGTATATCTTCTTTGGAAAAATCTCTATTCAAGTCTTCTGCCCATTTTTAAATCACATTGTTTGTTTTCTGGTGTTGAGTTGTATAATTTCTTTACATGTTTTGGATATAAATCCCTTATCAGATATATCATTTGCAATATCTTCTCCCATTCAGTAGATTTTCTTTTTGTTTTGTTGATGGTTTCCTTCACTGTGCAGGAGCTTTTTATTTTGATGTAGTCCTAATAGATTAATTTTGTTTTTGTTTCCCTTACCTTTGGAGACATGTCTAGAAAGAAGTTGCAATGGCTGACATCAAATAGATTACTGCTGATGTTTTCTTCTAGGATTTTTATGGTTTCGGGTCTCACATTTAGGTCTTTAATCCCTTTTGAACTTATTTGTGTGTGTGGTGTTAGGAAGTAGTCCAGATTCATTCTTTTCCATATAGTTGTTCAGATTTCCCAGCACCATTTATTGAGGAGACTGTCTTTTTCCTATTATATATTCCTGCCTGCTTTGTCATATATTAATTGACATTTTGGTATCATTTTAAATGTCTCTTATTGGGGTGCTTGGGTGGCTCAGTTGGTTAAGCGTCTGACTTCAGCTCAGGTCCTTATCTCACAGTTAGTGAATTCAAACCCCGCATCGGGCTCTGCACTCATTGTGTGGAGCCTACTTCAAATTTTCTCTCCCTCTCTCTTTGTGCCCCTCTCACTCTTTCTCTCTCTCAAAAAAAAAAAAAAAAAAAAAAAAAAATAAAACAAACCACAGATCCAGGGAGTTCAGAGAACAGCAAGCAGAACAAGTGCTCAAAAAAAAAAAAAAAAAAAAAACCTCTCTCTTTGTGCCCCTCTAATTCTTTCCCTCCAAAAAAAAAAAAAAAAAAAAAAAAAAACCTTAAAGAAACCAAATGTCTCCTATAAACAACATTTAGAAAGTTCTTTGCACAATCTGAGACAAAGGTCTTTGATTAGTGGAATTTAATCTATTTACAAATGGGTTGATAGTTTAGATAGATCGGGCTTAGTCCTGTCCTCATTATTTGTATTTTCTGTTAAATACATATTCTTGTGTCCTCCTCTTTCCCTCTTATTTTACCAGAATGATCCAGTTTTCTTTCAGCTTTTTCTTTTTCTATAATGACTTGGTTGTCATGTATGTTGTTTCTGTCTTGTTAGATATAACTTACCAATTTCATTATACATACAGTCACAATGAATTTTAAGATATTAACAGGGGCGCCTGGGTGGCTTAGTCGGTTAAGCGTCCGACTTTCGCTTAGGTCATGATCTCACGGTTCGTGGGTTCGGGCCCGCGTTGGGCTCCGTGCTGACTGCCAGCTCAGAGCCTGGAGCCTGTTTCAGTCTGTGACTCCCTCTCTCTCTGACCCTCCCCTGCCCATGCTGTCTCTCTCTCTCTCTCTCCTAGAAATAAATAAAACATTAAAAAAAAAAGATATGAACAGTAGCAATAAAAGGATAATACTAATATTGAAAAAGTGAAAAAATGAGCATTTTCTTTTTTTAAAATGTTTTATTTATTTCTGAGAGAGAGAGAGAGACAGCGTGAGCAGGGGAGGGTCAGAGAGAGAGGGAGACACAGAATCTGAAGCAGGCTCCAGGCTCTGAGCTAGCTGTCAGCACAGAGCCTGATGCGGGGCTTGAACCCATGAACCGCGAGATCATGACCTGAGCCAAAGTCGGATGTTTAACCGACTGAGCCACCCAGGCGCCCCTAGAAATGAGCATTATTGGTGAGAATGTCAGTATTTATCCCATGTTTCCAAGTATTTACAGAGAGTGAGTGGGGATTATATGGCTTAAGACAGGAAGGGCCTAGGGCTGTGGTCAATAACATCCAAGGTACAAAACTGAAGGATGAAACTTCCAAGTGAAAACAAGGATTAATGGTGGGATACGATGAAAATAGATGCTGGCATGACAACCAATATCCTCAATAATGGTCATTATACTATTGCCTATAAGTGAGAAAATTTGGAAGCAACCTAAATGTGCATTAATGGGAACTGATTAATTAATTATGGAACTTTCACAAGTATGGAACTTTAACCATTTAATCCAAATGTCCTTATCTATAAACTGAGAATAATAAGAGCATCTATATCAAACATAAAGTTATTGTGAGGCTTAAATAAATTAACATAGGTTGAGCCCTTAGAATGGTGTCTGGGACATGATAAGTATGTTAGTGTATATTAGCTCCCATAATTATTATTATTTAGCTTTTAAAAACAGAGTATTACAGGGAGTAGAGGGAGGGGAAATGGGATGAAAGTGGCCAAAGGCACAAACTTTCAGTTATAAGATAAATAAATTCTAGGGATGCAACGTATAACATGTTGACTAAAGTTAACTGCTGATCAGACAACAAAATGAAATAAAAGGCATCAGAATTGGCAAAGATAAAGTTAAGCTTTCACTTTTTGCAGGTGACATGATACTCTACGTAGAAAACCTGACAGACTCCACCAAAAGTCTGTTAGAACTGATACATGAATTCAGGAAAGTTGCAGGGTACAAAATCAATGTACAGAAATTGGTTGCATTTTTATACACCAACAATGAAGCAAGACAAAGGGAAATCAAGAAACTGATCCCATTCACGCTTGCACCAAGAGCCATAAAATACCTAGGGATAAACCTAACCGAAGATATAAAAGATCTGTATCCTGAAAACTATGGAACACTTATGAAGGAAATTGAAGAAGGCACAAAGAAATGGAAAAACATTCCATGCTCATGGATTGGAAGAATAAATATTGTTAAGATGTCAATACTACCCAAAGCAATCTACACATTCAATGCAATCCCAATCAAAATTGCACCAGTATTCTCAAAGCTAGAAGAACCAATCCTAAAATTTGTATGGAACCGCAAAAGACCCTGAATAGACAAAGTAATACTGAAGAAGAAAACCAAAACGGGAGGCATCACCATCCCAGACTTTAGCCTCTATTACAAAGCTGTCAACATCAAGACAGTATGGTATTGGCACAAAAACAGACACATAGACCAATGGAATAAAATACAGAACCCAGAATTGGACCCACAAATGTATGGCCAACTAATCTTTGACAAAGCAGGAAAGAGTATCCAATGAAAAAAAGACAGCGTCTTTAACAGATGGTGCTGGGAGAACTGGACAGCAACATGCAGAAGAATGAAACTAGACCACTTCCTTATACCATAAACAAAAATAAACTCAAAATGGATGAAGGCCCTGAATTTGAGACAGGAAACCATCAAAATCCTAGAGGAGAAAGCAGGAAACAACCTCCTTGACCTCAACCACAGAATTTCTTACTCAAAACATCTCCAAATGCAAGGGAATCAAGCGTAAAAATGAACTATTGGGACCTCATCAAGATAAAAAGCTTCTGCACTGCAAAGAAATCAACAAAACTACAAGGCAACTGTCGGAATGGGAAAAGATAGTTGCAAATGACATACCGGATAAAGGGCTAGTATCCAAAATCTATAAGGAACTCACCAAACTCCACACCCAAAAAACAAATAATCCAGTGAAGAAATGGACAGAAGACATGAATAGACACTTTTCCGAAGAAGACATCCAGATGGCCAACAGACACATGAAATGATGCTCATCATCACTCATCATCAGGGAAATACAAATCAAAACCACACTGAGATACCACCTCACACTGGTCAGAGTTGCTAAAATGAACAAGTCAGGAGACTACAGACATTGGCGAGGATGTGGAGAAATGGGAACCCCCTTGCACTGTTGGTGGGAATGCACACTGGTGCAACCATTCTGGAAAACAGTGTGGAGGTTCCTCAAGAAATTAAAAATAGAACTCCCCTATGACCCAGCAATAGCACTGCTAGGAATTTACCCCAGGGATACAGGAATGCTCATGCATAGGGGCACATGTACCCCAATGTTCATAGCAGCACTTTCAACAATAGCCAAATCATGGAAAGAGCATAAATGTCCATCAACTGGCGAATGGATAAAGAAGATGTGGTTTATATATACAATGGAATACTACTTGGCAATGAGAAGAATGAAATCTGACCATCTGCAGCAATGTGTACGGAATTGGAGGGTATTATGCTAAGTGAAATATAAGTCAGTCAGAGAAAGACAATACCATATGTTTTCACTCATAAGTAGATCTTGAGAAACTTAACAGAAGACCATGGGGGAGGGGAAGGGGGGGAAGTTACAGAGAGGGAGGGAGGCAAACCACAAGAGACTCTCAAATAATGAAAACAAACTGAGGGTTGATGGGGGGTAGGGGAGAGGGGAAAATGGATGATAGGCATTTTAGAGGGCATTTGTTGGGATGAGCACTGGGTGTTGTATGGAAACCAAAATGACAATAAATTATATTAAAAATGAAGTTAATACTGCTATATGATATATATATGTGAGTCATTAAAGGAGTAGATTCTAAGAATTCTCATCACAAGGAAAAAAATATATATATCTATATGAGACAATAGATATTAACTAAATTTATTGTGGTAATCATTGAATGATATATGTAAGTCAAGTCATTATGCTGTACAACCTAAACTTATAGAGTGCTGTATGTCATTATGTCTCTATAAAACTGGGGAACCCCCCACAATATTAGCTCTTTTACATAATATATTAGTTTTTTAAAAGATTTTATTTAAATTTCAGACAATATACTGTGCAAATATTAGTTTCAGGTATACAACATAGTGATTCACCACTTCCATACAACAGCTGGACTCTAATCACAAGTGCACTCTAATCCCCATCACCTATTTCACCCATCCCCCTCCCCCACTACACCTCCAGTAACCATCAGTTCTCTATAGTTAAGAGTCTGTTTCTTGGGGCGCCTGGGTGGCTTAGTCGGTTAAGTGTCCGACTTTTGCTTAGGTCATGATCCCGTGGTTTGTGGGTTCGAGCCCCGCGTCGAGCTCTGTGCTGACTGCCAGCTCAGAGCCTGGAGCCTGTTTCAGTCTGTGACTCCCTCTCTCTCCGACCCTCCCCTGCTCACGCTGTCTCTCTCTCTCCTAGAAATAAATAAAACATTAAAAAAAAAAAATTAAAAAAAAAAGTGTTTCTTGATTTGCCTGTCTCTTTTTTTCTCTTTACTCGTTTGTTTTGTGTCTTAAGTTCCACATATGAGCGAAATCATATGGTATTTACCTTTCTCTGACTTATTTCACTTGGCATAATACATTGTTAACTGAAAGATTAGAGCATGGCAATAGTTATATCATGTTCTCATTTTTTGTTGTTAGAGATTATGGATGTATGCACATAGAAAATGGTATATACAGAAATGACCATACATACTTTGTCATATATATGGTTTTGGCACAGGTCATGATCTCACAGTTTGTGAGTCTGAGCCCAACACCGGGCTCTGTGCTGTCAGCCTGGAGCCTGCTTGGGATTATCTCTCTCCCTCTCTCTCTGCCTCTCCCCATCCCTCTCAAAATAAATAAAAAAATGTAAAATTGTCAGAAAAACCCAAATATTACTAAATTCCAAAAAGCAGGATTCTTTTTTTTTCATTTTTTGAGGTATAATTGACATATAACATTAGTTTTAGGTGTACAACTTAATGATTTGATATTTGTACTATTGCAAAATGATCATCACAGTCGTCTGGTTAACATCCATCAGCATACATAGTTACACTTTTTCTTCTTGTGATGAGAAGGAAAAAGTAGAATTCTTATAGGACATGTTCCTTGGCCATATTAAAACCAGAAAAAATATAAACATGTGTATATATATATTTACATTCATATACATAAATACATATACATATAAGTTTGTACTAAAGTGCCAGTAGTCTTTATCTTTCTGGCTTTTATGTGGTCCCTTAGCAGTGTAAAGAGCTCAAAAGTATGAAATAAGTCCTGGGAAGGGTATAAACATGAAGGACGATGGTGAACCCAAGAGATCAAGTGGTTGGGTCATGAGGTATCCTGGAAAATAAAACTGTACTTCCTATACAGCTGAGTTTGTGAACTGAGAGTCATCCTTCTACATACAATATTGTGCTTTTTGATTTTTTAAAAATAAATACATCTTGCTTTTATAATAAAAAAAAATGATAGTCATTACCTCCCCACATAGTCTCTTCTAAGTGAATCTATTCCCTCACTAGCACCTGCTCAAAGATGGGAGTTGTGCTCATCTACGGTTTAGATGACTGCCATGTCTTACCAATAGCCACAGCTGTTTTGATCAAGAAGAGCATCTCTTCCTAACTAGACTAATCATAGCCTGTCTCTGGAGAACTGAAAACTGGAATACCGAGGGAATAAATCAGGTAGATAAAGAGAACAAAACAGATGCAGGGGTGGGGATGAGAGACTGGATGGGTCCTGTCCAGGGCAATCTTGATTCCTAATAGATATCACGGCCCATTTGACCTTGGCTATAGCTAAGTTCTTATGTTTAGATGCTCGTGAAGATGATTAACTCCCCGCTGTTGAGCTAGTTGGAATTTTCTCCCTCACAACTAAAAGATCTCTAATATAAATAGTGTTTAACCTTTTGCACGCAGAACATAAAGAATCATATTGATTTCTGAAGCATCCTTATATTACATATTATCACTCACAGTAATTGGAAGGACCACTGTTTATTTGACCTTTGTCTCCATGGATAGAGCTCTAATTACCTTATAATTGTGTGTCCACTTGTTGACTTTGAACAATTCTTTATCCTTCCACTGGCCTCCTCCCACTATCTGGCTAATGTGGACTCAAGGAAGGTTAACAGATTTTACTGTTTTCCTAAGCAAACTTTAGGAAGTCAGCTACTGTCAAGGGAGAGAAAGATTGGCCAAACACAGTGATTTTATTACTTGCATCATTGCTTCTTTCTAGCTCTAAAGTTAATTGAAAGTTGTCATGCACAATCAAATCCAATGATCTTTTCTTTCTAGAATATGGCGGTGGGCTAAAAACAGGATGTAGGCCTAGTGGACTCCATGAATAAACTGCATTCAGTTCCCAGGAGACTAGAAGACCACAGGCATTTCCAGAGGCACAATCCAGTGGGATAGAGAGAGTCCCAGTTAGGAAGGCCACACATCTGTAGTCTGGTTGCAGCCTTACCACTCTCTGGCTATATTTGCAGCTGATTGGATAATTGCAATATAAAAGTTTATTGGTGTGCCTACTGCATGCAAAGCACTGTATTATGTGCACCAAGGAATGAATTTAGTCATTTGACAAAGATTTACTGAGCACTTACGATGTACAGGTCACCGTGCTAGGTGCTGGAAGTTTCCCTATGAACAATATCCTATTCTTGCTCTTGAGGAACAGCACTTTAACTTTACCTTGCTGGCTCTCAGTTTTTTTTATCTTAAATGAGAAGTAACCTAGATAATTTCTAAGATCATATCTAGGTCTAAACTTTTATGCCTCCCAGAATTCTCCCCTAGATCTCTGTATCCCTTTCGGGGGTGCCAAGGGGGTTGTTCTGTTCTTGCTTTAATTCAAGCAAAAGTTTACAATAGAGGATTAAATAGTTTTCAAACATACAGTACAAACAGTAAACATACACTGTTTGTATATTAGATTTCAAACGTATACTATAATATGTATATATGCATGCATAAGTTTCTATGTTTGAAAACTATATATATATTGGTTTTTTCCCCAAACAGCATATATTGATTTGAGTTCAGTAGTGTAGTATTTATCCTTAAGATCTTTGTTAAAAGTTGAATCTATCTCTGGAATTTCATGAATGCTTGATCTTTATTCATGATAGTATGAAGCCAGGAGCAGAATATTCAAACCGTTGAATTTTGGCCAACTGCCTAATGTGGTTATAACCAAGTCCCTATGGAAGAGACATGCTGAGGATATTTCAGGTCAAGGAACACTGTAGCTGAGGTCTTGACCCGGATCTCGAATGAACACTCTATACACGTGAGCGAGGCATTACTACCCTAGGGCCACAAGGACTCCTTCTGCCTAGCCTACATCCTGCATCCTGCTCCATTTCTTCCTTCTTCTGGACACCTCCTGACTCCTCTCTCCAATTCCCCCCCAAGTGGGAGGAAGCCCCAGGGCATTTTCTGTGCCACCCACACGACAGAAAAATTCAAAGAACGATAATCAATCCCAGGATGGAAAAAAAGAAATCCAAGAGAAAGATCCAAAAGGCACTCCCAACAAAAGACATTTTAATAGTGCTCTTACCACCAAGAGGGCTACCCATAGCATCGTGAAATTGGACATTTTGGAAATCTGAATCACAGCAATATGCCAGTAATGTTTTCTGAAGTCAAACATTAATAGATGGCCAAAGAACAGTAAGGTCGGAGGGGGTTATGCTCTAGGTTTCTTGGAGGCTATAGCTGGCTATTAGTCAAGGAAGAATGGACCCAGGAAGGAGGAGAATGGGACAAAAGCAAGGAAATGAGTGATAAATTTTAGGGCCAATTGGGGAATTCCATTGGGCAAAGGGTCTGAATGCTTTTCTCTAAAGGACTTACATAATTAATTTAAGGTTTCATTTGGTGCCCAACCTCCCTGAAGGGGGTTTCAGATTATGTCTGTGGGTTTGGCCAGCAAGAGCATTTATAACCACTGAGGCTCTAGGCATAAAGACCTAAGCGACTGGACTACAGCCAAGATAATCCTAGTCCAGAGAAGCCATCAGGTTGCGTGGAGCAGGATGCAGTTTAAGCAAAAGGGGTCCCTATTGAAAAGGCCTTCAACATCACATAACGATCTTAACTATATAAATTTGCCTTTTTTTGGTCTAAAAATCCCAACATCAGAGGCTGCTGGCCCAACCTGGATAGGAGTTCTGATGTTTTCCCATGAGTTTATGTGACCTAGATGTAAGCTTAACGTAGGCAAGAGCCTTAATCAAACAGCTCCTATGCTAAAGGAGAAGCTAACACTATTTTTATCAGTATTTCTCTTCATGCACTATTGAGTCCAGACAAACAGAATTGCTCACACTCCCAACAGCACTGCAGATTCTTCAGAGATCTTTGCTTAGGTTCATTCTATTCATTCAAAAATATTCATTAAGTGTCTGCGAGCCAGACACTGTTCTAGGACCTTCTGGATCCTAAATCAAACAGCTCTCCTTCAAATCTGTAGCCCTTCTCCAGGGACTACTTTTTGTCTATGCATTAAATTGACTGTCTTTAAAATATTAATACAAATGCTTCCTCATTCATGCATTCTTTCAACAAATACTTGTTGAACACTTACTGTGCACAGAGTCCTGGCTCAGGCAGTAAGGATACAACTGTGAAAAAGATACCACTCACTCAGCATGTGGTCTGTGGGGGACAACAGGTAAAGAAGGTATAAGTGAGGGTGCCATAAAGAAGCACCCAAAAGGAAGTGATGTTCTAAGTGCTTCTCAAAGTTTCTCACAGCACATATAGCAGAAGGCTCTTGGCTGGAGGTGACTGGCTAGGATGTCTAGCTGCCCCAGGCTCTGCCTGGCCACCCTAAGGATTGAGACGATCACTATCTCGGCAGACTCGTACCCCAGTCACAGCATACTTGCTGGTCTGGTCTAGGCAAAGGCCTGAAGGATAAGTGGATGCGAAACTGGAGAAAAGATATTCAGAATCCTGTAGGTGTTCATTTAACAAGTCTTTATTAAGCTATGTGCTAGACGATGTGCCTGGGGCTAGGAATACAGCAGTGAACACAGAACCTGTGCTTAAGGAGCTTTTACTCTAGCGGAGAAGACAGACAAATGGACAAGCAATAACAATACTGTGACATAAGTGCTCTAGTGGAGATAGGCTCAAAGGGTTATGGGATTTTACCCAAGTCTGAGAAGTCAGAGACTTACAGAGTAGTAAAAATAGAAGTTTGGACCTTCAAGTAGGTGGAGTGGGAGCAGGAGGTGGGAAAGGCATTCCAGGGAGAAGACATATGGTAGAAGTGAGATAATCGTGGCACATCTCCTTTTGCTATCCCCATAAGCCCTATGCTTGATACAGGCCCTCCACTATCTGAAAGTAGAGCATTCCTATGAAACCTTTCATAAATCAAAATAATGAAAAGCAAAGAAGCAGCAATTACCCTTAATTTATACGGAAAATTTTAATTCGAGCATTCCCAGACCAAAAAAGTAACCTCTCTGAGGCTTTTCTCATACCTTAGGACACATCTTGCTAATGGAGGCCCAAAATAAATTGAGACAAAGCCCAGATGCTCACAGGCACAGTTCGGAGCTGTGGCGGCTGAACGTAGTTCCCAGAGAAGGGGCTTGAGAGGCCACTCTTGCTGCATGGGGGCACACACTGCCTCTATAACGGCTTGCCGCAAAGCAAACACTGAACACTATTTTCATTTTTTTGCCTTTTTTTTTTTTTTGAAAAAACGAAAATTCTCCAGATTTCTCTGGCAAAAACAGTACCTAACGTGATGTCAGTTTTTCATAAAAGCGAAGTGGCTTAATAACAACTTTCAAAAAGCAGGTATACCTATATGCCATCTTTAAAAAATTTTTTTTAACATTTATACATTTTTGAGAGAGAGATAGAGTGTGAGTGGGGGAAAGGCAGAGAGAGAGGGAGACACAGAATCCAAAGCAGGCTCCAGGCTCTGAGCTAGCTGTTGGCACAAAGCTTGACGCGGGGCTCGAACTCACGAGCAGTGAGATAATGACCTGAGCTGAAGTCGCTCAACCAACTGAGCCACCCTATGCCATCTTTTTTCACTCTGTGCTTTGCCCATGCTCCCCTTCCCTGGTTGGCAAACTCGTGCTTTAGGAGCCAGCAGGAAAGTCACCTCCTTTGTGAAAGACTTCCCCAGGCAAAATTTAGTCATTCCCTCCTCTCTGCTTCTACAATGAGTGTATGAATTAAAATTCTGGACACGCTGTCTGATAGTGAATTATTTTTCTGATAATGTAAACTAATTTTACTAGAAGCTATAGATATGAAATTAAGTCATGTTTCATTCACTTAGCAAGCTCTCTTTAATAAAAGGAAAAATAGAAAAAACAACCAAATATCATATACTATATTATCTGTGTCCTTATTCTTGTTATTCATCTGTTAAAAAATTGATAGCAACATTGTATATATACTAACTTAAAGAATTCGTATTGTTAAGTAACTTTAATTTTTGCCACTATCTCTATCTGGTTTCTTTTTTATTATTTAAAAAAAATTTTTTTAATGTTTTTTATTTATTTCTGAGAGACAGAGAGGGACAGTGTGAGCAGAGGTGGGTCAGGGAGAGAGGGAGACACAGAATCTGAAGCAGGCTCCAGCCTCCGAGTTTTCAGCACAGAGCCTGACGTGGGGCTTGAACCCACGAACCGTGAGATCATGACCTGAGCTGAAGTCGGACGCTTAACTGACTGAGCCACCCAGGCGCCCCTGGTTTCTAAACATTCATATGGATTATGGCTTTTTTTAAGTTTTTAATGGTTGTTCATTAGTTTTCTGATTGATATATTTGTTAGAAAGAGGTTAATATGTTTAAAATATTCTCTCAACAAAAATCTTTGTATTTTCGGGCTGCCCGGGTGGCTCAGTTGGTTAAGCGTCCGACTTCAGCTCAGGTCATGATCTCGCGGTTGGTAGGTTCGAGCCCTGCATCAGGCTCTGTGCTGACGGCTCAGAGCCAGAAGCCTCCTTTGGATTCTGTGTCTCCCTTCTCCCTTCTCTCTGCTCCTCCCCCACTCCTGTTCTGTCACTCTCTCAAAATTAAATAAACATTAAAAAAATTTTTTTAAATTGTATTTTTATTAGTAATTTTTACACTCTCTTTATTCGGAGTTCAGCTCCTTCATTCTGTGACATGAGTAAATGACTCCTTTCCCTTGGTACATGTTGAATGTCACGTAAAAGGGTGCCTTCCCACATGCTCAGTCCTGAAGTCATACTTTGACCTAATGCTCTTGTATTTACCCCTCTGTTTCTGGATACCCATCACTTCCTGGATCTACATACAGTCCTCTTCCTGCTGTACAGCTGTTCAAGCTGTTCTTATCTTACACCTCCAATAAAAAAAGGGCCCCTTCACATGTACCCCGATGTTCATAGCAGCGCTCTCAACAAGAGCCAAGTCATGGAAAGAGCCTAAGTGTCCATCAACTGACGAACGGATCAAGAAGATGTGGTTTGCCTATACGATGGAATACTGCATGGCAATGAGAAGGAATGAAATCTGGCCATTTGCAGCAACGTGGATGGAACTCCAGGGTGTTATGCTGAGCGAAATAAGTCAGGCAGAGAAAGATACCATATGTTTTCACTTATAAGTGGAACAGGAGAAACCTAACCGGGGATCATGGGGGAGGAGAAGGGGAAAAATAGTTGGGGAGAGGAAGAGAGGCAAACCATAAGAGACTCTTAAATACTGAGAACTGAGGGCTGATTGGGGCGGGGGAGAGGGGAAGGAGGGTGATGGACATGGAGGAAGGCACTTGGGCTGAGCACTGGGTGTTATATGGAAACCAATTTGACAATAAACTATGAAAGAAAACAAAAAGGGTCCCTTAACTGGTTTGTTCATGCAACCATTCAACACGACATTGCTAAAATGCAAGTCTTTGGGATGCTTTTCAATTGCCCACAGAATACAGTGTTGACTCTTGGGCTTGCTATGTAAGCCCCTGCAGGGGCCTGTCTTTAGCTCGGGGTATTCCCAATCTTGCACCCAAAGTCTAAGCAGGGTCTAAATGCTTGCAGAAAGTATATACTGTTTTGGGGGAGGGGATTTGGGGGCAATTACTAAGAGATTATCAACCATCAAGGGAAGAGGCCACACTAGAAGCATGGAACGGGATGTCTCCAGCTCGCTCTGAAAAGTAGATCTTTTTCCAGTCATAAATACATCACATTTTTGTGACCTCGTGATCCCTCTCAAGCAGAGCCAGTCAGACTCTCCAATTCCAGCCCCCTCCCACCCCCACAGCATTTCACATCACCACGACCTGTGGCTTTCATCCTCCCGCCTTCCTGCTTCTGAACTTCCCTGGGCCCGGGTCGTCCTCCACCTCCCAGCTCGTTCGCGCTTCAGCCTGGGAGACTGTCCCTTCCCGCACGCCCACGCCGCCCCCCACCTGGCGCCCGCGCCGTTCTGCGCGCCTCTAGGTCCAGGTCGCCGGAGGCGCGGCCGCGGGGCCGTCTCGGTCACCGCCGCACCGCGCCGGGAGAGGAGGGGCACAGGGAGCTGGTCCTCCGGGGTCGCAGCGTAAGGAAGGGGGGGGAGGGGCTGCCGGTCACGTGGCACGCGGATAGTCACGCGGGCGCCGCTCAGCTGACCGGGGGCTCACGTGGCCCAGCCGGCCGGGAGCGCGGAGACCGGCGGGCCATGGCGGGCTCCGGGCTCTGGTTTTCGCTGCTGCTGGCGGCAGCGTTCGCCGGCCGGGCGCAGGCCCTCTGGCCCTGGCCCCAGTACATCCAAACCTCCGATTCGCACTATGCCATCTTCCCGTACAACTTCCGGTTCCAGTACCACGTCCGTTCGGCCGCACAGCCGGGCTGCTCCGTCCTCGACGAGGCCTTCCAGCGCTACCGCGACCTGCTCTTCGGCTCCGGCTCTTGGCAGCCTCCTGAACGCACAAGTGAGTCGGACCTGCCCCCGCCTCGTTCCCGGCTCTGAGAGGTCCTGCCCGGGGGGCAACTCCCCAGACCTCCGGACACGCCCTCCTTTTGACTTCTGCCCGACCCTGCCGTCTACTCCCAACCCTCTGGCCTCCACTTCTGCGCCTTTTCTCCAGCCGTCATCTCAGCGTCCCCAGCTCCATTCCCTACTCCGCTGAGCTGACTTCTGGAGCCAGGATTTCTCCGTAATCCTGCCCCCTGGCTCTGTTTCACCAAAAATGCCTGCCGCAGGACTACAGTTCAATCAGGATATCAAATTGCTGAAAATACTGTGCCAGGACACCTCGAAGGTGATCCTTCCGACCGTGTGCAAGTGTCGCAGGATCCTAGTGAGGCTGTGACTGGGGCTGGGTAGAGGACATCAGAGCTGACACCAAAAATTGGCAAGACATTACAGATGAATTGATCTGTGCAAAACTGTGCAAAATTATACAAAAGTGTCCGACACATAGCATGCCCAGTGAGAGAAATCAGAGAACACTTCCATAGGGAAATGAATTTTGAGCAGCCACTTACAGTGGGGTTGGGGATGTAATTGGCCGGGAATGAAAAGAGAGTATTCTAGGGAGGAAGCAAGGCTTGAGCAGAGGTACAGATGGTTATGATTGAGCTCAAAGTGCTTTCCGGGGTGTGTGAGATGGGGAGGGGGGTTGGGGGAGGAGGAGGGGGAAGAGTGAGGTTGGGGAAAGTGAGACTGAAGTCAGGAGTACTCTGGATATTGGTTTCATCTAAAACAGCAGGAGCTGGCAGTTTTCTTTAAGTCAGTTGCTGAAAATTGTTTGAGTATTATTTCACAGAAAGTTGGTAAGTAGAGCCAGCAATAGATAAGGATACAATTCTACTTTCTGGGCTTAAAATTTAGAGTTTTCTTGAAACTGTTTTTGGAATCTAGTTCTCAGGTGACCATGGGGGAAGCCATATTTATGACTGGGCGGTATGATTAGCATCATTTTGTACTCTGTTCCAAGTGTGATTAAATTACTTTCACAAATGTTCTCATTTGATTTATAAAATTAAAGGCATTTCATTAAACAGATAGTATAGAGAGTGACAGATAATTTAGGGAAAGAAATAGAGTCTCAGCATCAGGGTAGTTCTTTTTTTTTTTTTTTTCTGAAAAAACTAAACTTTTTTATGTTGCTCGGGTTCAGTGAGTATTACAAATGAAATCAGCTGAAATATGATGATACATAGCTGTAGGACTGCTATAAACACTTTCGGTTTCACAATTTACTGTTAAAATTCATCTAATTTTCATCTCAAAGCTGTTGCAAATGCGTAGCTGATTGAATCAGGCCGTTGTTGATTCTCACTATGGAATTTAATAGTACATTTGCAATTATATCAATGCAAATTTCCTGGAAAATGATTTTTTTCCTACAGTACAGACCATTCTTGTGCTTTCTTTCTTTCTTTGAATAGTTTATTGTCAAGTTGGTTTCCATATAACACCCAGTGCTCATCCCCACAGGTGCCCTCCTCCATACCCATCACCCCCCATCCCTTTCCCCCCACCCCATCTGCCCTCAGTTTGTTCTCAGCATTCAAGAGTCTCTCATGGTTTGCCTCCCTCTCTCTCCCCCACTGTTTTTCCCCTTCTCCATGGTCCTCCATTAAGCTCCTCCTAATCCTCCTATACATGCAAACATATGGTATCTGTCCTCTGCCTGACTTATTTCGCTTAGCATAACACCCTCAAGTTCCATCCATGTTGCTACACATGGCCAGATTTCATCCTTTCTCATTGCCATGTAGTATTCCATCATATAGATAAACCACATCTTCTTGATCCTTTTGTCAGTTGATGGACACTCAGGCTCTTTCCATGATTTGGCTATTGTTGAGAGTGCTGCTATGAACATTGAGGTACATGTGCCCCTGTGCATCAGCACTCCTGTATCGCTTGGGTGAATTCCTAGCAGTGCTGTTGCTGGGTCATAGGGGAGTTCTATTGTTAATTTTTTGAGGAACCTCCACACTGTTTTCCACAGGGGCTGCACCAGTTTACATTCCCACCAACAGTGTAGGAGGGTGCCCGTTTCTCCACATCCTCGCCAGCATCTAGAGTAATCTGATTTGCTCATTTTAGCCACTCTGACTGGCGTGAGAGGTGGTATCTCAGTGTGGTTTTGATTTGTATTTCCCTGATGAGGAGGGATGCTGCGCATCGTTTCATGTGTCTGTTGGCCATCAGGATGTCCTCTTTGGGGAAGTGTCTGTTCATATCTTTGCCCATTTCTTCACTGGATTGCTTTTGGGTGTGGGGTTTGGTTATACATTTTGGATACTAGCCCTTATCTGATATGTCATTTGCAACTATCTTTTCCCATTCCGTTGGTTGCCTATTAGTTTTATGGATTGTTTCCTTTGCCGTGCAGAAGCTTTTAACCTTGATGAGGTCCCAATAGTTCAGTTTTGCTTTTGCATCCCTTGCCTTTGGGAATGTGTCAGGTAAGAAATTGCTGTGGTTGAGGTCAAGGAAGTTGTTTCCAGCTTTCTCCTCTAGGGTTTTGATGGTTTCCTGTCTCACATTCAGGTCCTTTATCCATTTTGAGTTTATTTTTGTGTATGGTCCAGTTCTCCCAGCACCATCTGTTAAAGACGCTGTCTTTTTTCCATTGGATACTCTTTCCTGCTTTGTCAAAGATTAGTTAGCTGTACACTTTTGGGTCCAAATCTGAGTTCTCTATTCTATTCCATTGGTCTATGTGTCTGTGTTTGTGCCCATACCATACTGTCTTGATGATGACAGCTTTGTAGTAGAGGCTAAAGTCTGGGATGGTGATGCCTCCCGTTTTGGTTTTCTTCTTCAATATTACTTTGACTATTTGGGTCTTTTGTGGTTCCATACAAATTTTAAGATAGTTTGTTCTAGTTTTGAGAAGAATGCTGGTGCAATTTTGATTGGGATTGCATTGAATGTTTATCATAGATTGCTTTGGGTAGTATTGACATTTTAACAATATTTATTCTTCCAATCCATGAGCATGGAATGTTTTTCCATTTCTTTGTGCCTTTTTCAATTTCTTTCATAAGTTTTCTATAGTTTTCATCATACAGATATCCTATAACCTTGGTTCAGTTTATTCCTAGGTATTTTATGGGTTTTTGTGCAATTGTGAATGGGATCAGTTTCTTAATTTCTCTTTCTGTTGCTTCATTGTTGGTGTATAAAAATGCAACTGATTTCTGTACATTGATTTTGTATCCTGCAACTTTGCTGAATTCATGGATCAGCTCTAGTAGGCTTCTGGTGGAGTCTGTCGGGTTTTCTATGTAGAGTATCATGTCGTTTGTGAAAAGTGAGAATTTGACTTCTTTGCCAATTCTGATGCCTTTGATTTCCTTTTGTTGTCTGATGGCTGATGCTAGGACTTCCAGCACTATGTTAAACAACAGTGGTGAGAGTGGACATCCCTGTCGTGTTCCTGATTTCAGGGGGGAAGCTCTGAGTTTTTCCCCATTGAGGATGATGTTAGCTGAAGGCTTCTCATAGATGGTTTTAATGATGTTAAGTAAGTTTCTTCCATCCCAACTTTCTTGAAGGTCTTTATTAAGAAGGGATACTGTATCTTGTCAAATGCTTTTTCTGCATCTATCAACAGGATCATATGGTTTTTATCTTTTCTTTTGTTGATGTGATGTATCACATTGATTGATTTGCGAATATTGAACTGGCCCTGTAACCCAGGAATGAATCCCACTTGACCTTGGTGGATAATTCTTTTTATGTGCTGTTCGATTCGATTTGCAAGTATCTTGTTGAGGATTTTTGCATCTGTATTCATCAAGGATATTGGCCTGTAGTTCTCTTTTTTTGCTGGGTCTCTGTCTGGCTTGGGAATCAAAGTGATGCTGGCTTCATAAGATGAGTCTGGAAGTTTTCGTTCGATTTCTATTTTTTGGAATAGCTTGGTAAGAATGGGTATTAATTCTGTTTTAAATGTATGGTAGAATTCCTCAGGGAAGCCATCTGTTCCAGGGCTCTTATTTGTTGGGAGATTTTTGATAACTGATTCGATTTCTTCACTAGTTATGGGTGTGTTCAGATTTTGTATGTCTTCTGGTGTGTAATTCCTGTATTTCTAAATTAAGCCTTTATCTCCATTGCTATAGGTCTAGTGTTAATGAAGAAAATAGAAATGGGGACAATTTATGACAATGGGTCCTGTAAATTACCCAATGAAAGACTGAGAGACAGATAAGAAAGTAAATAAGATGCTTATTTCAATTTGTTACCTTACTGTGAATGAATGTGCTGTATTTGAGGGTTCTTATCCCTTGAGAGATAATGAAAACTGGTTTGGATGAACATTACTGAAGACACAGAAGTAACTTCCTTATTCTTCTTATGAGCCTTCCCTTTGAAACATTAGTGTCCTAGGAAGCTTTCAGGTGACTTCAACTATAATCCTTTTTCTGCAAAAACAAGGATGAATCCCTGAAGGGGAAAGTAACATCAGCAAGGCCCACCTGGCACTGATTTTAGTAAAGAAAACAACATATGCAATTTAAATCTTAGCTAAGGGCTTTTCATCTCTTCCTTCCACGTAACTTCCTTGTAGGTTCTGGGCCAGTTTCTTAATGTAGCACAACTTCTCGTTTTGATCTGAACCTGGAATTCAATGGAATCCATGCTTCCCTGAAAAACAAATCTGTCTTTGAGGTTTGATTTGATTCTGAATTCACCTTCAAGGGTTAGCTGTCGTTCACTGATTGCTGAATGGTCTATGGAGGTGTTTAGTATTTGCTACCTGTCTTTGTCATTGAGAAGTGTTTCTGCCAACTAGAGGGTGTGTGTTGCATGTTGTTAAACCTGTTAAATGGAATTATTTTAAACTCTAGATATTTGAGTGAACCCACTTCTCTGTTTTGATTATTGAGTCACATCTTGTTTACGAATCAAGATCTGCTTCCTTGGGATAGCACCTGTCTGATGTTGCCACAAATACTTTTTTGGATACCTGGTGGAGTTAATAAAACCCACATTTTTCAGGTAAAGTGTTAAGTCTGATTATGCCAGACTTAATGCCAGATTAATCTCATGCCATTGACTGAATTCTTCTTTGCTTTTCTGAAACCAGTTGATTGAAGCCGTAGTATTTACTGGCTATCAGAAGTTCACATGCAGGGGCATCTGGGTGGCTCAGTCAGTTAAGTGTCCAACTTCGGCTCAGGTCATGATCTCACGGTTCGTGGGTTTGAGCCCCTGGGTTGGGCTCTGTGCTGACAGCTGGCTCAGAGCCTGGAGCCTGCTTCGATTCAGTGTCTCCTCTCTCTGCCCCTCCCCTGCTCACGCTCTCTCTCTTTCTCTCTCAGAAATAATTAAACATTAAAAATAAATAAATAAATAAATAAATAAGAAAAAAGAAGTTTGCCTCCAGTTGTGATATTCACACACTCATCTCTGGGAGTTAATTAGGATACCATCGTCCCTGAACAGAATAACTCCATTTATTCTAGAATGAAGGAAGATTATTATATGAATATCTGGACCCTTCTGCAGTCATTATCAATATTTGATTTGCTCATTCTCAGATATGAAACAAGTGACTAATTTAATAAGTGGCATAGTTCATTACAATCTAAATCTCCTAAAATATCTCCTTTGGCTATTCCTTCTATTACAATGTCTGAAACTTAATAGATACTTATTTGTTGGATATATTAACTTAAAAGGGCTACTTTGTATAAAGTAGAAAGTGCCATGATTTTGTCTAAGATCATCATAAAGGACATGATGTGCAGGTTAGCATATGACTCCAGGGAAAGGAGGACTGCACTATGCTGTGGTACCAACTCAAACTACTCTTATGCAAAGTTGGAGATGCCTTGGGAGTCATCTAGGGAGTGTAGCCGGGGAAACAGATAAGGCTGAGCAGCTAGGGTGGGAAGCAGGAGCAATGCTGATTAGTGCTGCACTCTTATTGCACTAGTGGCCATGTACACTTTACTCTTTTCTGTGACAAGGACAAGTTATTCCTGGGAAGCCTCGATGGCACCTAAGTTTATTGTTTTAAAGCAAAGAGGAAGAAAACCATGCAGGAAGAGTGTTTTGTAGTTGAGTTACTTTTCTTGTGAGGGATATGTGGAGAATGGAGGGATATATAAGGAGAAATATAAGAATTTGGAAAGGGATGGGTAGCAGGAGAACAGTTTTCAGTGAGGGCCAGAATAATGGTTGTGATCTACTTTGAATTCCAGGACCTAGCCTAGCATGGCCTCCAATCTCAACCAGCCTCTCTTCGCACAACTTTATGTGTTCTTCATTATTAAATCATAATGCTTTCCCAATAGCCGGAGATAGTACTGAGCTTCTTGAAGCTCTTCTTGATCAGGATGTGTGTAGGTAGCTTGGGCCTGGTTCATAAAAAATTCAAGTCTTATTTCCTGAGCTATCATTGCTTCCCCTGGATATTCTGCTTGAAAACTAGATTCAGGGTCTGGAACAAGATTTATTCAACGGTCAGCCAGAGAATGTTTATCAATCACTTGTTTAACTATGTGCCCTCAAGCAAATCACCTCATTTCCAAGTAGTTGCATCTCCTTTTTTTAATTGCTCTACATTCCAAACATTTCTGAAGATAACAGGGAGATAGTGATGAATGTCTTTACAACCTTTGAAGGAAGATACAATACAAGGAAGAAATTGGTGATTTTAAAATAAAACAATAAAAATTGAGTCTGAGCCTCAGAGCTGCCATTCCTCCTATCTGCTTCCACCTGACCGCCTCAACTCCAAACAGAGGAGTGAAGCAGAGCATTGCAAGTGTTTTGCCATTTGGTACTTTGTTTTTGTGTTTTGTTTTTATCAGCAAGTGTGAACTCTTTTTTTTCTTATGGCTACACAGTTTTGTTCTGCTTTGTTCTGCTGGGGCACATTGTCAATTTCTTAGCCTGATAAAGGCATAAACCTCAATCCTTTTCCTGTGGATTACGTAGAAGAAAAGGCGCTTTTTTTGCCCACTAGTACTTCTTTTGGAAATGGAAGAGGTCACTTTTGTATTTCTGCATCTTCCTAAATTTCCTCTGCTGGCCGTGGAAATAAATGGTAAGAGTAGGTGTGCATCACCAAGAGGTCTAGCCCGTTGGATTAGGAGTTTTCTCCCACCTTTGTGGACCACTAATGTGAAGTTAGCTGACTAGAGCCAGTTGGATCTATAGAGGTGATAGCTTTATGTGTGAAGGGTTTTCTGTGATCTGCCTCAAGGTCTACAGATCTATAATCCATCTTAATAGAGACATGGACTTGTTTTTCTCCTCAATTCCTGGCTATAGTGAATATAACCCGTTCCTCTGTCAACTGCTCTCTTTCATTTCCTTTGCTTCTGCTTTAAGCGTTTGTTATTGCTTAAGCTTCCTTAGCTTTGCACTCAGCCCTGATTCCTAGCCAATAGTGGTGTGCTATTGTTATATCCATTTCCTGAAGGTGATTAGGTATGGTGTAGAACTGTTTCCTTTGGAAGCATATGCTTAGATGCAGGAAGTTTGGGTGCTTACCACCTTTGGTGTCACTAAGCAGCCTTCACTTTGTGTAAAGCTTTGGGAGCATAGGAGATGGCTTACCAGCTACCTTGTGTACTAGATGAAATACCTATTGTCATATTTGACCTTGTCCTGGTAGTAACTAGTACTAAGATCCACATTAGTGACTTTGGTCTTTGGACTAGAGCCACAGTCCTAGTTGGAGGCAGATTCAGAGTTCTAAGCTCATGTCCCCTTTATATGTTAAAGTCTCAGCCTATTTGCCATACTGGTTGGCATCACACAGTAGTAGAGCCTTCAGGCTTCTGTGAGAAACTCGTGAAGAGCCCTCACAGAAGCTGTTCCGATGGTATGGTTATACCACAAGGTACCCAGACTCTAGGCTCCTCTGGCCAAGTGGCAAAACTGACTTTTTAAGAAAAAGGAAGTAGAAGGGGGAAGGAAACTAGCATTTACTGAGTGTCTGGCGCTTGCTGTATATTATGCCCTTTAATCTTTGTAACAGCTCTACTAGGTTGGTGTTACCCCCATCTTTCAGAACTGAGACTCACAGAGACTAAGTAACATGTGCAGGGTTTCACAGCTGGTAGTGGGGCAGCAGAAATTCCAGTCAAGTCTGTTTGTCTACAAAGATTTTGCTCTTTTCAATGTGCAGCCTTGGGGCAATCTACTAGTCATAAATATTTTCACCAAGTATTATACCAGTTAACAATTTGGAAAACTACTGGCCTTCAGTAGGAGTAAGCCTTGACCATACTTTAGCATTAATTACCTCCGGTAGTAACTTCTAACATTTAATTGCTTAATCATTAGCACTCCAGTTATGAATGTTTTGATCCTGGACCCATCATTATCAGATTCCAGTAGTATTTCTGGCCAGCTTCCTTCTTTCCATCCATCCTTAGTACAAGTAGTATTTTTTACACAACTATAATTTGTCAGTAGCACTTGTCCAAGAATATGAATTGAACTGTCCTTATCCTTAAAAAATTTACAGTCTCTGGAAGTGGGAATACAGACCAACAGTAAAGTATCAGTACAGTGATTTTTTGCTGATAAATATAAGGTGCTCTGGGAACACCTGACCCAAGTGTGTGTGTTGGAGTGGAGGGTAGAGTACATTTTGAGAAGACTTCCATAAAGAGCTTTCCAGTCATCTTAGAAAGTTGGATTTGGTGGGGATGCTAGTAGTAACCCACATGGAAAGAACTGCACGTGGGAAGAGCTTTCAGGAAAGAAGCCTTCATGCCATATATTTAAGAAACTCAGTGTCATTGTGGTTGAAGCACACATATCTAGGGTGGATCAGCAAGTTACCTATATGGTACATCAGCTTGGGGGAATGAGTTGGAACACCTCCAGGGGACAAGAAGGTTCAAAAGGTGACCATGGGAGGGTGTTAAGGTGTTGTTGGGTAACTGCTAAGCTAGAATGTGGTTAGTTCTTCCTCTTGAGTGTTGAAATCACCTAAGATGATAGCCAACCTTGGAATGGAGACGATTATTGAGGAACATGATCTAAAATCTTGGGTAAATAAAGGGGTGACCAGGATGTTGCAGAGTATTGGTGACCAGGAGAAGCTCAAGATATTACAACTGAAGGCCATGAGCCAGAGAAAAGAGGTGTTTTTTTCACTTGATGGTAGGAGCTGGGTGTCCTGGAAGCAGCTGAGAAGAAGCTGTTTCTCAGAGCAAGTTGTAAGCAAAATAGTATTCCTGGGAGAGCCAGGCTTCAGTTAGGGAGGAAGCAGAAGAGACTGAGGATGTTGGTAGTTCAATAAACATGGAACAGGATTCCAGAGGGCTGATGTGTAGGTGATGTGTAGTCCAGGTGGCTTGGTGGAGGAGAGGAAACAACATTTATAGGAACGGGAGTGTAGGTCCAGAACAGGAATGAGCAGAGGTGTCTATATACTGGGCAGAATGACAAGAGATTGTAGCAGTATGACATCACACATCCTCCTGACTATCAGAGTGCCACGAAAATAAGCTCCAGAGACAAGCAAAAGTTCATATACATGGGAGAATTTAATATATGGTAAAGGAAATATTTCTTTTTTTTTTTAATTTTTTTTAAGGTTTTTTTTATTTATTTCTAGAGAGAGAGAGAGCATGAGCAGGGGAGGGTCAGAGAGAGAGGGAGTCACAGATTGAAACAGGCTCCAGGCTCTGAGCTGGCAGTCAGCACAGAGCCCGACGCGGGGCTCGAACCCACGAACCGTGAGATCATGACCTAAGCAAAAGTCAGACGCTTAACCGACTAAGCCACCCAGGCGCCCCGGTAAAGGAAATATTTCTAATCAAAACCAAAAATGTGTTTAGTGAATAAGTGTGGATGGATGACTGGTTATCCATTTGGAAAAAATAAAATAAAATCCATACCTCATATCAAACACAAAAGTAAATTCCAGGTGGATCAAAAATCTAAAGATAAAGGCTATGCCATAAAATTATTAGAAGAATGTTCATATGTCCCCAGAGGCAGAGGAAGTCTTTTAAAGCAAACAGATAAAAGAAACCATAAAGGAAAAGACAAACAGATTTGAGTACATAAAAATCAAAGCAAGAGAGCCTTAAAAAAAGTGCAAAGTGGGGCGCCTGGGTGGCTTAGTCAGTTAAGCGTCCAACTTTCTCTTAGGTCATGATCTCGCGGTTCGTGGGTTCGAGCCCTGCGTCGGGCTCTGTGCTGACTGCCAGCTCAGAGCCTGGAGCCTGTTTCAGTCTGTGACTCCCTCTCTCTCTGACCCTTCCCTGCTCACGCTGTCTCTCTCTCTCTCCTAGAAATAAATAAAACATTTAAAAAAAAAAAGTGCAAAGTATTTGGCCGGTAAATGCAAAGTGATTCTCAAATTCAGTCATTATATTTAGAATACAGTTGAGTGGTACCTGGATGGTTCAGTTGGTTAAGTGTCTGACTTTTAAAAAATTTTTTTCAAGTTTATTTATTTTTGAGAGGGAAACACAGCGCATGAGCAGAAGAGGGGCAGAGAGATTGGGACAGAGAGAGAGAATCCCAAGCAGGTTCTGCACTGTCAGCACAGAGCCCAATGTGGGACTTGAACCCATGAACTGAGAGCATGACCCATGCTGGAGTCAAGAGCTGGATGCCTAACCAACTGAGCCACCCAGGCTTCCCTAGTGTCTGCCTCCTGATTTCAGCTCAGGTCACGATCTCACAGTTTGTGAGTTTGAGCCCCGTGTCAGGCTCTGTGCTGGTGGCATGGAGCCTGCTTGGCATTCTCTCTCTCTCTCTCTCTCTCTCTCTCTCTCTCTTTCTCTCTCTGTGCCCCTCCCCTGCTCACTTGCGCATTCTGTCTCTCAAAATAAATAAACTAAAAAAAATTGAAAACTAAAATATGGATGAATACAGTGGTATAATTTTTTATCAAGCTGGCACAGATGAAAAGGAATTGAGACAGTCTAGTTTTGGATGATGTGAAAAGATGGACCCATGTATGTCTGTTCAGATATAAATTAGTACAATAATTTGGAAGAGTAATTTGGTGGTGTCATAACAGAAAATTTTCATCTTTGGTCTACCATTTCTATCTGTAGGAATCTTCCTACAGAAATCTCTCAACAAGTGCTTTAAAAAAGAATATATATATATGGGGCGCCTGGGTGGCTCAGTTGGTTAAATATCCAACTCTTGATTTTTGGCTCAGATCACGATCTCACGGTTCATAAGTTTGATCCCTGCAATGGGCTCCATGCTGACATTGTGGAGCCTGCTTGGGATTCTCTCCCTCTCCTCTCTTTTTGCGCCTCCTTGGCACACATGCTCGCTCTCTCTCTCTCTCTCTCTCTCTCTCTCTCTCTCTTTCACACACACACACAATAAATTAATAAACTTAAAAAAAGAATGTGTGTGTGTGAGAACATTGCTTATAAGATCAAAAACTTAGAAGCATTCTATCATGTCCACAAAGAGGAGAAAAGTTAGGACTTTCAACTTTTTCAAGTATACTTGAAAAATTAAATTTTATTCAGCATTTACAAGTAAAGATATAGATCTATATATATATTGACGTTAAAAGATCTGCAAATCATCTTGGTAAGTGGAAAAAAGTTACAAACTGATATATTTAGGATCTCATTTTTGCTTTAAAAATATTAAATCTATGTATTTAGGAAAAAATTGAAAGACTGTGCAAAATGTTAACCAAAGTTATCTTTTGGTGTCTAGAATTACAGGGGATTGCTCTTGTGGGCGAGGGGTGAGGAGAGAGGAGGAGAACAGATTAAGTTTTAAAAGTGAGGGAAAATGGAAACTTTTAACTACAACATTTACAAAAGAAGGTGGAAGGGAGAACATTCAGGATTTGTTTGTGGGCTGGATCGATTGCACTTCTCACTAGGTAGTAGTAGTCTCTAGAGGGTGAAAAGGCAGGAGGCCCTCTGGCCCAGACTGAATTCAGCAGCACTATGGAAAGACTCTAGGCTCAGGGCAGTTGGGTTCTCAGACTCCTACTTCCCTGGGGCAAGAAGTTTGATAGGGGTGCCCTTGCCTCTTCCCCTATCCACAACTTTTGTATTGGCTACTTCTGAGGCTTGGAGTACCTTTTCTCCTCTTGGTAGCCTGGCAAACACCATCTCAGGGTTCAAGGTTCTGTTCAGAGGTCTTCTCCAAAGTGACGCATCCCTTCCTTTGTGGAGGTAGCTTTAATATCTGCCCTAGCCCTTATCATACTGTTTAATAATTGTTGTTTGTATTTGTCAAATATCTCCTACTAGACTGTGAGCTCCTCAAGGGCAGGGACCAGGGCTTGTTTTTATTTTTAACTGCCCCAGCACCTAGCACGGGTCCTGATGTACCAAAAAATGCTCAATATATCCTGGTTGGAATGAAGAAATGAATGGGAAATGAATGATTTCTAGGATCTTCATCAGCTTGGATATGGGGAGAGAAGGCCTGGATGTGACATATATAAAGGTGGAAGGGAGAGGGGAACAATGTGGGCTTGCAGAACCGACACTGGCACCAGCCTAGGAGAATACTAGGACACAGGGGGCAGGGTACACCTGGAAGAGTAGGAGGGGGCCAAAGGCTGGGTTGACTTCCCTAGTTTCCACTCCAGAAGCCAAAGCAAATGCCACTTTATAACCAAAATGAATGTTTTCTCTATGCTGCTAAAATTCTGTGAATTAAACGCATTGATATGATGGAAATGTTTTGATTTGAGGAGGAGCAGGTTAGTGCAGGGGGAAGCTATTGGCAGTAAGGTAAAGACATAGTTTCTGGGTACCCTAATGCAGGAATGAGCTCTCCCTTCAAGAGAAGTAAAAAGACCTGAATCTTTGGATTAATGGACCAAGTGTCCTCAAAGTAGTGTCTGAAAAGACATTTTCTGTATGTCTGGGTGTCTTCTTACCATCCCCCACCCTAATTCCAGCACTTGACAAATACTAGGTTTGGGTGTATATAAGTAATCTCTCCATTAACTATTTGCCATTTATGCCTGATTATCATGTAGCACAAGTATTATGCATACATAACATTAAATGTGCATTTTTTAATTCTAGCATCATTCATTTTTTCAGCAAACATTTATTGAATGGCTACCGTGTGTCAGGCACTGGAAATACAAAGGCACTGAGATTGGTCCCTGCTGTTGAGGAACTTACAGCCTCGGTGAGGAGATAGACAAATAAACAGCATATATTAAGATAAGTGTTATGAAAAATGTATGTATACATTGCTTCATGATCTCATAGGAAAGTCTCTTAGGAAATGGTGGGGGAATGATAGAAAAGCTTTATAAAAGGAAAACCAGGGCTGTTTCATAATTAGGTGAGATGTGGAGGCAATGCAAATTTGCTTCACTTGGAGGAAGCAATATGTGCAAAGAAAGTATGGAGAAAATGTGGCAACTCAGGATTCTGTAGAGTCCATTGTGTTACCGTGAGACTCCCTGCACAGGAACAGAGCAAAGATCTTCATTTTAAAAGATCCCAGAGGATAGTAGATTGAAATGGGTATATATGGAGGCAGGGAGAGCAACGGGGAGGTTTTGTCATCATTCAGGTGAGAATTTATGAGAAGCTGAATTAAGGCATTGACCCAGTGGAGGTGGGAAGATGGTCATGATGATGAGATAATAAGGATTTTGTAGTTATAAGACTTAATCGGGTCTTTTTTTTTTTTTTTTTTTTTTTTTTTTTTTTTTTTTTTTTTTTTTTTTTTTTTTTTTTTTTTTTTTTTTTTTTTTTTTTTTTTTTTTTTTTTTTTTTTTTTTTTTTTTTTTTTTTTTTTTTTTAGTGTTGTAATCTCAGTGCTTAGTACAGTGTTTGACACAGAGTATATAGTCCACAGATATGGGTGAATGAGTTTTTGATGTACTCAGAAAGATGGGACAAGGAGGAGGTTTCTGTCAGGATAAATCAATAGATGATACTGTTAGCAAACTGAGAGAGAAGATCAGCCAGGAAGAGGAATGAAGAGTTATTTCAATTTCGTATTTAAGATTTGAAGGGCCTCTAAGCCATTTGAGTTTAGGCCTGTGAGCCAAGTCCCAGAAGAAGAGCTAGCATGGAAAGGTAGATTTGAGAATCATCAACCTACTGTGGGGTGGATGACATTGCCTGTGGAGAGTGTAAGTGAAGAGACAAAGAGACGTCTGGAGGCCTGGAAACCCCTGGGAACACTAGTGTGTAGGGGTTGGCAACGGAAGGGGAGAATGAGGTCGTATATTCAAGGAGTCTGAAGGAAAACTAAGAGAGAACTGTGTCACCTAAGTGAAGGGAGTTCAGTTTAAAGAACATCAGGGATGTCTGATGCTGCCAAGAAGTCCTAGAAGAAGTGAGGGGCCACCAGAAAATTACCTCTGTGACAGCAGGGATTTTTGTCTGTTTTGATCATCGCTGTGTCCCCAGCACTTAGAACAGCCTGGCACATAGTAAGCACTCAGTAAATAACTGTTGAATGAATGAATGAATGAACTGAAAAAGATTCCTTGAATTTAGTTACAGAACCACAGGACCTTGGTGAAGAAGGCATTTTCAGAGGAGTGGTGGAAAAGGAAGTCATATTATAGTGGACTAAGGAGTAGATAGAATGTCAGAGGTGGCTACCAAGAGAGGACTAAGGATGGCCAACTCCATGAGCACTTATGTGCTGGGCACTGGCTAAGCCTTTTACATGTATTGACTCATTTAGCCTTCCCAACAACCCAATAAGGTAGTTGCTAATCATGATCCCTTTTCCGGATGACGTAACTGCAGCACAGAGGGGAAATAACTGACTCAGGGTCCCATAGCTAGAAAGTGTTAGAATTAAGATTTGAACCCACATCTGTCTGGCTTTGAAGTTCAGCACCTAACTGCCCGGGCTACATTTCCTTTAGAGTTTCTTTGTGAACAGAAGCCAAGAGAAAGAGCCTATTGGAGATGACATGGAGTTGAAATCAGGAAGACTTGCAAATATTTGAATGCTGATGGGAAAGAATCAGTAGAAAGAAATAACTTGAAGATTTGGGGGAAAGTGGCAATCATTTATACAAGAGGAGCCTCAGGAGAGATCCAGAGCATAGGTGAAAGGAAACCTTCCACCCAGGTAGGAGAAGGTAAAGACCAGGCATTGTTGCAGATGTTTTTGTCAGGGAGGAGAGGAGAAGATAGAGATGGATGGGAGTTCTCTTCTGATTGCTGAGAGTAAAGCTGGTGGTTATTAAGTTACAGACTTGAAAAAAGTGGCTCAAGTTTGAACTAGCTGTTGCAGAGAATAGAAGAAAGGAGTGGTAGAGATGGAAGATTTTCAGGGCAGCATCTAGGGCCCAGCCAAGGTAGCAGATCATGATTTTACAGTGGCCCAATCCTATTGTTATATGATTTTCTTTCTTCCCTCCAGCGGGATGCAGTAGCCAGGGTTGGTGCACAGAAGGCGGATGTGAGATTGATCTAGAGTTGAGAGTTTTGCCCACTGCATGCAGTAGAATAAAAATGACAGGTTGTTAGGAGAATTGGCTAGATTGTGTTTGAAGTGAGAAACCAGCACACCCAGGCCAACAGGAAGGGAAGAGAAGATGGGCGAGGACTGAGAACAGAAGAGTAATGGAAGGGTCATAGCACTGGCGTCTGGAGAAAGTTCAACAGTGGGACCTTGGTAGAAAAAGGGTCTCAGGGTTCCACATCCAGAGCTGACCTGTCTGTGAGGAATAGGCTAAATTATGCTAAAAGGGGAAAGGTGCCAAAGGTAATTAATTTTTGTTGTTGTTGTAAATATTTCTGTACTGCTTTAATTTTGTTTACCTTCTCAAATTTAGAAAAATGCGAACTGTTGAGTGAACCAGAAGAAAAGAGCAAGGGTACATGTAAGCAGGGCGATGAGGGCGCACTGGAGATAGGTGCTGGTCACGGACTAGGACCCTGGAGCGTATTATCCATGTATGGAGTCAGGGAGTACTAACCCTTTAGAGGAATAGCTGGAATCTGGTCCTACCTGGCCATTGTTTACAGGGGAGAAAAGAGCCCTGAGACTCACTCAGCTTAGCAGCAGCTGAACCAGAACAAAACCAACCTTTTCTGATTTCCCTGCTCAGTGCTCTGTTTGCCATGCTTCTTCCTGAGCACTTGAGACTTCGGAATATCCTGTTGTCCCAGCCAGGCTCATTGTTGAGTGTGCTGTGCCGTGCTTCGTACCCCTCAGCTCTTCCCAGTGCAGGGTGTGCGGGTGCCTGTAGAGGCAGCTGGCCCGTCCCCTGCCTATTTCCTGCTTGCTTCAGGGCAGCAACTTGGAGGTGGAAAACCACAATGATGATACGTTGTTTATATCCTTTTAAATGACCCGGTGTCCCTCCTGTTTTGCCAGTTCTCACATTGCCACTGCCTCCGGACCTTCCCCCTCATAGCTTGTTTAAATAGCAGCCATGACTGTATCTCCTTTATCACCCCAAACCCAAGTGAGTCACTGAACATTTAGGACAGAGAATCTTCACCATAAGGTTAGTGGCAGGGGGTGGAGGAACAAGCCCTTAGTTAGGGGTATTGTTCTAGGAAAAAAAACCCTTTCATTTCCATTTTCATCAGATCTTGTAATGGGTGTACTGTCCTCACCCCAAAGAGATTATGGATTTAGAGGATGGAGTGCAGGTGTGTTTTAGAAAAATAAAAATATACTAACAAAAAACAGAGCTAGAGGTCTTCTTATGTTCCAAGCAATTGTGCAGATAAACCTAGTGTTTGTGTAGCCTCTCGTGTCATTAGGACAGTGACCGTGGCAGTCGTACACGGATAGTTGTGATTTCTTCTCAACTTGGTAGGCTGAAGTCCAGGGAATTAACACTTTTGCCCTCTTTTGGATAGATGTGCAGATGCGACACAATGATATCAGGGCACTGTGATGAGTGGGATTGGAGTGGGGGTGAGGAGGGGAGGGATAAGGGCATAATTTAAGGAGGAATATTCTTTTGTGGTTGTTTTTCACTCCTCCTTTTCAGTTAAGTCTTCCTTGGTCTTTGGGATTTGTAGAGATGATTTGTCTGCCTGGGGAGCTTGAGAGGGCCCTACAGATTCTGCTTTGAAGGTAGCCTCTGCCCTGACAGTCCGGTTGTCCTCTCTTGCTGGGGATGAGATTTCAGGGTTTAGAATGGAGTTGTGAGTTGGCCTGGCCCAGAGTAGCCTCGGATTTCCTTCTCCCTGTAGGATTTAGGGCAGGTATTCGTGTGGGATACAGGTTATTTACAGGGAGGCGAAAGAATAGATTGGCTCATGGTGGTAGGAATGAGCTTCTTATTGGCTTGCTTTTTGGTGGTGACGCAAGCTGAGATGCGGCCATGTGGTAGTGCTCAGGCAGTCTGAGCAGGCTTCCTTGAAATAGCTCAAGGCTCTTGGGTTCTTTGTGCCTACAGATGGATACCATTAAGGGATCCAGTTTGGTTCTGAATTCTCTCCCTGTCTTTTTCCAGGCTCTCCTATCCCTGACTTTGTGATTCCATAGGAAGTCATGGTTTTCATGGTAGCAGTGTGGATGTATGTGGCTCCAGAAAAGAATAGAAAGGGGGAGTTCATTGGGGTTCAGGCTTAGGGCCGTACAATCAGAACCACCTCAAAGGTCACACAAAAGAACCATTAGGAGGAGGGGAAGGGGCAGCATGTTAGTATCTTGGCTTTGGTGCTTTTATTTTTTCCAGTGGGGAGAGGTGGCATCTGTAGAACTATGCTCGATGTTGGCTCATAGTGGGTGGCTTTCCACTGCTAGGTAGAAGTCTGCCTCAGACAGAGAACCTGTTTGAAAGAGGGAAGGAAGCAGGATGGGAGGGTAACTGGGGCACCAGCTAGATGATCTCAGGCCTCCTTTGAATAGGAGATCCTTCTGTCATCTGCTTCATCTCCTGCATCAGCTCCTGAGCTTTTACAAAATGGGAAACCCTTCACCTGGAGCCCTCAAAAACACTGTTACTTCAAGTGACAGTCTGCAGTGAGAGGAGAGGTACACCAGAATGTAATACTGTTCCCTTCGTCCAAAAAAAATGTGTAATGAAAAAATGGTAGAACTGAACAGTGTGTTTATTCTGACATGGTTGATTTACATTCCGGCATCGTATATGCCTTCTAACAGTATCTTTCCTTTCAACCAGTAGCACAGCTTGCAAGTCAGTAGCTAATGTGCAGACCACCCTTCAGGTAGAAGTGCTCTCGAGCTGTCTCCAGTTCAAAAGAAGCAGTTGTTGAGGTGTTGGAATCATGTGCTTACTGTACCCAAACTAGAAATAGAGAGGCCTGGCTACAAAGAGCTGCTGCCAGATCTTTGATACGTGGGCCAGGGTGGGTTATGGGAGAGAGGGCAGCACAACCAAAATGAAAAAGTCGAACAGGTGATGAGGCAGTGCCTGTGCCAAGAGCACATGTCCTGTCCTGCCTTGCCTCTTCCCACACACATGTGAGCAGAAGGGACTAGAGTTAGGGACCTTCCTGTAAGACCTTGGTTTTGCCTGTTGCTTCTGGTGGCAGGTCAGCCACGTTGAGTTTACCCTGTCCTTGCAGGAAAACAGCAACCGGAGAAGAATTCATTGGTTATCCATGTGGTCCTTCCTGGATGTGACCAGCTTCCTTCTTTGGAGTCGGTGGAAAATTGTAAGTACCACCCCATTCATTCACTGTTCTAGAAGACCAAGCACTTGTCTGGAGCTATAACTCTGGTTAGCCTGGCCTAGGCTCCTGATGCTAGGCCCAGAGGCCTCCATGACTGTGGAGACCCAAGGTCACTAAGTGCTGAGAGACACAGAAGGTGAATCTTTTGTATATACTCTAACCAGTGTCTGAAGGTTGACTGTGGAATGTCACACTGATTTTTCACCAAGTCCCCAGGACACTTGTCTTCTGAACTGCATATAATTCCAATGCCATTTTAGGAATTTGCTGATTTTCTTTAAGAGAGAAGGAGTTTTGGGGAATACTAGAGTTTTCAGACATAATGACTGAAATAAAGCCAAATCCTTAGCCCTGCGATGCCTCTTGTCCTCCCTGAGCAGCAGCATTTGGGAACTTCTCAGTCTCCAAAGTGAACATTCTAGTCTTGGCTTCCTCCTCACATTCTTGGATGAAGTAGCTAAATGAAACCTGAAGACGAAGGGAAAGGAGGGTGATTACAAAGGCTTTGGGAACATTGTAACCTGGACATGAGCCTCCAAGCATCCCTGTCCCCTTCATACTTTCAGCTAAGGGCTAGTGGGAACTCGTGTTTCTGGAGGGGAAGGAAACTGAACCACAAGGCAGGTGGTGCTTTTCTGCTCTAGCCCCACCCCCTCGTGCATTATCTTGTAAGGCCTGCAGAGCTGCTGGGTGACCTCCCTCCCACTCTAGCCCAAGGCCTAGCTGACCTGCAGCTGCTCTCCTCTAGGGATGTCTCCTCTTTGAATGGAAAAATATGGGATCTTGCTGCTGTTTTTTAATCCAGGGATTTACACAGAACATGTGATCTGTAATCTGAAGAGTAGAATCCTTAACCAAGGGTTTCTGTCATTTCTGTCATTTCAGACACCCTGGTCGTAAATGATAATCATTGTCTCCTCTTCTCTGAGACTGTCTGGGGAGCTCTCCGAGGTAACATGGGAGCTGATGCTGCGATGGAGAGAGGGGGGTGATGCGGGAAGGTTAGCATCGGTGGGTTGGGAGGACAGGGCTGAGGGTCCGGCACATACTCCCACTTTAGGAAGCTTTCTTTACGGAGATCAATTGGAGTGTTTCCCCATCTCCCTGAAGGGAGTGTTCTCCTTACAGCTGTCCCAAGAGATTGATGGCTGTCAGCCTGGGCAGGTGCTCTGGGGCAGCATTGCGAGGCCTAGCAGGTTGATGCTCAGGATGCCGCAGTGGACAGCTGCCTGGGAGGGGGACTACTTGGAAACCCCACCACAACACTGCCTGTTCAGCTTTCACTAAACACATTATTAAAAAGGTGCATTGAAAAGGACAGCCATATCACAAGAAATTTCAAAAAAGAAGTAGTAGTAAAACATGTAGAACTAGATTATTTCAGGAGACATGAAGACTTTCCTCGCTAACAGGTGATGGACCCATGCCGTGCCTCTTGGTGTACTGAAAAGGTATTTGGTCCTTAGATGTAGACTTAGCCAGATATCTCTACTACTTTTGTAAAACTTCTGCTGGTGAATGAGAGAAATTCTCAACAGGATTTCAAACCTTGTTTTGGTTTGTCTTTGTTCACTTACCCCTCCTCTTCCCTCTCCTATATCTTGGAGAAACATCATGCTGATTCCCCTTTCTGCTCTCTTACACCTTTTGTGAAGGTGCTAATGATAAATCAGGTTGAGATAAGGGAAAATCTGGGACTCCAGAATTCCAGGTGTCAGAGTCAGGGTACAAGAAAGCCAAAATGATATAGGAGCAGTCTGCCTCAAAGCAGATGCTGAGCAACTGTTACGGTTTCAGATTCTTTCATTCGGAAATTTTGAGACTCTGGAAATCCTTCACAGGGCTTCTGCTAGGTTTTCAGAAGAGGGTCTCTAGCTGTTGAGTTCATACAGTGCTCTGGACTTCACATGCCTACCTTTGGCCTTGCCAGAATCTAGAAGTCTGTGTCCAGTGGACTGGGGCAGTCCTTCTGGGGCATTTGCTGCCTGCCACACCTTAGCTCTCTCCCTGTAACTGGTTCCCTTCTCAAGCTCTGAAGAGGAAAGGTGGACAATACTTTGTCTTCTAGGTCCAGCTGTGGACCCAGGCTCCTTAAAAACTTAAGCTTATGATCACTTTTTCACAATTCAATGTGGGATAATAGAAGGGGCAATAGATTGAGGACCCTTTTTTCTCTGTTTCCTTAGCTCCTGATCCGTATTAATTATCGAAAGCCTTAACTGTGTGAACTGGCTTGTCCCTGCATCTCCCCTCACAAGCACATATCTTGGGCTCTCTTAATACTCTTGTGAGCTCAAGGCTTGGGAAATATGGGTAAGAGGCCTGTGGGTTTTGAAGTGTGTTCGAGGAGGGGCACTCAAACTCCTTACGCTGCTACTTCCCAAAATAAAATACAGAGTAAAAACAGCTACTGGCTTCCTAATATCCTGTTTGCATCAGTGTGGAGACTCATTAAGCCTGCACTACATCTGCTTTTACTATGTGCCCAGGCATTCTCCTCTGCCACATTGGGAACCTTCCAAATGGTTGCATCTCTAAATGGTTGCATCTCTATTCCCACCTCTCTAAGCTTTTACTCTGTGTCTCTACTTCGCCATAGGTCTGGAGACTTTTAGCCAGCTAATTTGGAGATCTCCTGAGGGCACGGTGAGTGGGGGCCCTCCGAAAAGCCTCGTTTTAAATCTCTGAGGTTGGCTATCAATGTTGAGAGTCCAGAGAATAACTTACTTTGCCTTAGACAGAGTGCTGGTGGCTCAAGATGGCCCCAGCAAGAGTTAGAAAGAGGTGTAGGTAGAAACTGGTTTGGTAGATTTGGCCTGTTTGGAATCACTGTAGTTCAGTTCCCCTGAGTAACCACCTTGAGACCACACTGTGTTAAAATAAATAAACAGGGGCACCTGGGAGGCTCCGTCGGTTAAGTGTCCAACTCTTTTTTTTTTTTTAATGCTTTATTTATTTTTGAGAGAGACAGCGTGAGCAGGGGAGGGTCAAAGAGAGAGGGAGACACAGAATCTGAAACAAGCTCCAGGCTCTGAGCTGGCTGTCAGTACAGAGCCCGACGCGGAGTTCGAACCCACAGAACCTCAAGATCATAACCTGAGCCAAAGTCGGACGTTTAACCAACTGAGCCACCCAGGCGCCCCAAGTGTCCAACTCTTGATCTCAGCCCAGATTATGATCAAGCTCCACATGGGGCTCCACGCTCCAGTACAGAGCCTGCTTGGGATTCTGTCTTTCCCTCTCTCTCTGCCCCTCCCCTGCTCATGCACATGTGTGCCCATCCTCCCTCCCTATCCCCCTCTCTCTTTTTCTCTCTCAAAATGAATATATAAACTTAAAAAAAAAAAAAGGAAACAGATGAAAGTGAAAATCCAGAATTTGTATAGCTGTCCCACACACCTGTATCTGGCTAGCATGGGACTGTTACTCTCTGACAGGTGCCTGCCGGTGGTCGTTGAGGTAGAGGTGTGAGGCATTTGAGGAGACAGTTACTCTACAGAACAGTCATAGATTGGATTTTGAAAGATTAGGAGACTTTTCCTCATCCCCCTCTGTTCCCATGGTGAGTTCCCTTTGAATCCTGACTTATTTAATGTTTGGTCCACACAGTTCTTTATCAACATGACCAGGATTGAAGACTTTCCCCGCTTCCCTCACCGGGGCTTGTTGTTGGATACGTCTCGCCATTACCTGCCACTGACTAGCATCCTGGACACTCTGGTACCCAGGCCTTAAGGCCATCTTTGCCCTTAGTGTTCTGGGGTGTTGGGGCAAGGGATAGACCAGCTGCCATATTCCTAAAGAGTTACAGGAGGAATGTATGTAACTTTAGGAACTCCTAAGGAAAAATGGAAAAGATGACCCACTCTAAGACCGAAAAAGAGAAGTGATTTAAATCTACCTCACTGGCTACTCTGGACCAATGTCTAGGTTATCTCCAGGAATGCAGAAGGTGGTTTGGAGAACTGACTTTTTTGACATAGCAGTTTAGCTTAGTTAGGACAAAGTTATAGGAAAGATGTTCAAAAGCCTTAGTTGGCGATGTTCCTGTTTTGAGTTTGATGGGCAAACTTATCTTACAGTTGTTGATCCAACTAATGTATCTACCTTTTCTTTTGCTCCTCTGATGGAATCAAAGCAGTGGATACATCTGTCAGTCCTGGCTCTGAGATTTATGGGCTATCAGATTATTAAATTCAACAATAGACTGCACAGTTTGGATAAACATTAGTCAGACAACCTAAAACAAATGGCAGGAAGAAGTATTAGTCTTCAAGGTATTGTGTTTTGGGAAGACCAGTGTACCACATAATTTCAGCCATCCTCTCAGTGTGGCTAAAATTCATCTCAAAAAGAGAAGACAGTGCCTCCTCAGCCATCTTTGGGTGTGCCCAGGAAGATGGAATGTGCTAGGTTTTCCCTCTATGGCAGGCACTCCCTGGTGGGAAGATTTGATACATAGACCCTATGAACACTTACCAGGAAGCTGGGGCAGCCTGAGCCTATTGGGGTATGTGGAGCAGCCTGCCAGAATGCCTACCTTGGGAAAGTGGAGAGGCTGTGGTGGGCTCACAGCATGTGCTCTGGTCTACAGGACGTCATGGCATACAATAAATTCAATGTGTTCCACTGGCATCTGGTCGACGACTCTTCCTTCCCATATGAGAGCTTCACTTTTCCAGAGCTCACCAGAAAGGTATGTCACAATTTCTCCAAGACCAAGTTTATGGGCTGATGTCTGAGCCTGGCTATGGCCCTGCTGGCAAGGACACTGGCTCTCATCCTAACCAGCCAGCTTTAGAGACATGCTGACTTAGAGGAAGGGCACTGGATTTGGAATCAGGAGACCTAAGTTTGAGTCAAAACTTTGCCATTAATTTTCTCTGTGACAATTAGGAGATCATCTCTCCTGGTGTTTCTTTATATTGTGTTACCTACCTATCTTGTTGTCTCACTGGCATTATGACACTCAGATAAAGCAATAGATGTGATAGCTTATGGGAAATTCTGATAAAGGTCCTTAGAGATAGTCCCTGATACCGAAGAGCTGTAGGTTTCCTGAAGGCATTTTGAGTACCTTCTACCCTCCTAGGCTTCAGGAAATGAGATTGCTATGGGTGTCTTGCCTTTCAGGGGTCCTACAATCCTGTCACCCATGTCTATACAGCACAGGATGTGAAAGAGGTGATTGAGTATGCACGGCTTCGGGGTATCCGTGTGTTGGTAGAGTTTGACACTCCTGGCCACACTCTGTCCTGGGGACCAGGTAAGAGTAATGTCGTGTAGAGGGAGTCTACTGGTCCCCCTCAATGGGCTTCAGGGCATTGACTCTTGGATGTGGTGTGCCCGGCCTTGGTCCCTGGAAGAATGTTTTCCATCAACAACTTCCACTTGGAAATTTAGATAGGCAGAATTTATTTTGGACCAAGGAGGCCACTTCTTACTATTAACCTCTGGGCATATTCTTTTCAGATGCCTTTGTCTTAACGATGCTCTTGTTAGTTGTGCTGTAGAGTGGAAGAAAAGATTTTGCCAATTTGGTAGGATCAGGCTCTCTGTTTTCCTGCCTAAAGGCAGTAGGAGAGCAGCCTTTGGGAGCAAGGGTGACCCCTGCTGGAAGCAATATGTTAAGGCAAGAGTATGTATCTTGATAGCTGATAGCTTGATAGGGATCCAGATGGCCAGACATCCAGCCTCTGACTGGATGATAGTGGATATATTTTTATTTCTTTGTGACTAAAAGTTCATGATCACTAGTGTATGTGAGTGCCTGGTGTCCCTGGTTATGTGCGTGTTGTTTTTATGAGCACAGTTATCTTCCTTTGTGCAACTTAATGTCCTTAAGTATATGACTGTGTGGAGGTCTATGTATTTGTGACACTTATGTGGGGTTCTCTGTCGACCTAGGTTTCCCTGGATTATTGACTCCTTGCTACTCTGGGTCTCATCCCTCTGGCACCTTTGGACCAGTAAATCCCATTCTCAACACTACCTATGAATTCATGAGCACGTTCTTCTTGGAGGTCAGCTCTGTCTTCCCAGATTTTTATCTTCACCTTGGAGGAGATGAGGTTGATTTCACCTGCTGGTATGATCCCTTTGGTCTTCCCATCCCTACCTGTGGAATTGCTCACTCAGAATAGAGGTTAGCTCCTGAGAGGCTGTCTCTCTCAGCTACTCCTCAGGGCTAACTTCTGAGAACAATCTGCCTCAGTCCAGATGGCTCAGGTCTTAGGGCTTTCCTCTTTCCCCTGTATTGAGGCCCTACCTGATTTTGGCACAGTTGTGAATGTGAAACTATCCCTTCCTCCTGTCATATCTTTGAGATACATATGGGAGAACCAGATATGGGCACAGAATGTCCTGGGGAAATCCAGGATAGGGAAAAAAAATTCCCGCTTTTGAAGACCTAAAATAGTCTGGTTGAAGAGTGAAGACACAGGTGATTTGAGACTACTGTATGAAATTGTTTGGTAGGCATTAAACTGTAAGATTCAAACCCTCAGATCTACTTAGCGTAAGAGAGGTTGATGGGCTTCTCTGAGAAGCGGGCATTAGAATTGGATCTGGGGAAATAGTTGACTTTTTTGAGCAGTAGAGGAGGGAGAAAACATTCCAGGAGGAACTGTGAGAGGGAGCTGCACCAGGTAACAGCAACACTTGTACCCATTTGGAACAAAGAATAAATGTTAAGGGAAAAGCAGAGTATGCCTGGGTAGGAGATTAAACAGAGAAGCCAGAATCCAGTGTGCCAGAGCCCTAGACCAAGACCTCAGACCCACATGCTGTAGTCCAGATAGGTTACTATGTGTTCTTGTTGAGAGTTTGAATTTAAAGCTCTTCAGGTCCAAACTCATCCTTTCTCAGCCTATGTCAGTAGCCCTCATTACACAGCTTTGTTCAGCAACACCTGCCATATTTGGGGTCTCTGAGATCCAAAGTTGATTAGTTTTTCAGGTGAAAAAAAGAAGTGATGGGAACCCAGATGACTAATCGCCAAGCTCCGGGCTTTGAGGATGTTGAAAGAATTAATCTCCATTTTCTCTTGGGATTCAGGAGGTCCAACCCAGATATCCAGGCCTTTATGAAGAAGAAAGGCTTTGGTAATGACTTCAAGCAGCTGGAGTCCTTCTATATCCAAACGTGAGGAAGGAAAGAGGGTGGGCAAGGTCCATTGGGATCACCTCCTGTGGGGTCCTCTCTTTCATACCAGGACCAGGCCCTGCTTGACCACCCTCTGGGTCCCTAAAGGGGTACTTTGTTCTATCTTTTCAGCTTTGGAGTAGTCAGCTCCCAGCTGGGGAAGACCCTGCTCAATTAGGAACGGGCCCCTAGGCAGCCTGAACCCCTAGAGTACTGGCACCAGTGGCCTAGAACCTATTTGAGCTGACCAGACCCTTTCTTCACTCTCCAGACTGCTGAACATCGTCTCTGCCTATGGCAAGGGCTATGTGGTGTGGCAGGAGGTGTTTGATAATAAAGTGAAGGTGAGCCAGGGGCATAGAGAGAAGGAACCACCTGCAGTGCTTCCCTCTGGTCTCTTGGCCCTTCCCTGCGTCTGCACAGACTGGTCCTCCTGGGGTTTGGATTAGGCTTTAATGTTCAGAGCACTGGGGGCCATCTCTCCTTTCCCCCCCAGAAAGGTCACAGAGGTATGAGCCCTGGGTGTGAGTGTCAGTGCTTCTGTCTATCTTTCCTCACCACAAACTGATCAAGAGTTATTTCTGCTGCTATAGGTTACTTGGGATTCGTGAGATTGGCATGCTGGGTTGGATTCTCTTTTCCGAACATAGACTAGGGTCTCCCAGGTCTGAGAGCAGGGCTCCCTTCTCCTTCATTGTTGATCAGTTAGACCCCAGCCTCTTGCCAAATGGAGGGGTTCTATGGGAACTTTATCTCCTCCTCTGAAACATCTGGAGATTCTTGGATATGGCAGCTCTTGACAAGTCTCCTGGGCCCCACTGCTTGCCTCCCTTAGCTCCCAGACAGTATTACTATCTCATTGTGGACAAGGAGGCCACAGAAGGACTGAGGAGGAAGCAGCTGGAAGGACTCCTAGGGCCGATAGAACCCCTGGCCTCTGCACTGGGCTAGGAGCTTAATAGTTAGGAATCATGGGGAAATAGTCTGCTGCTTGGGAACAGAGCAGGCACATACCCTTTGGCCTAGTTTGCTTGCATAAGAATGTGGCCCAGAAATCTCCTCAGCTGTATGCCATCACTGCCATTTGACCTTTTGTGACAGGTTCCTCCAGATACAATCATCCAGGTATGGCGAGAAGAGGTACCAGTAAATTATTTGAAGGAGCTGGAGCTAATCACCAGAGCTGGCTTGCGTGCCCTGCTCTCTGCCCCCTGGTACCTGAATCACATAACTTATGGCCCTGACTGGACAGATCTCTACATGGTGGAGCCTCTGGCATTTGAAGGTGAAAGCAGGGAGCTCTCCTTGCTGACCCCAGGAGGCTGGGCTGGTGCACAGGGCGGGAGACAGGAGGGTCTGGGCTAGACCTTCAGGTGAGATGAGATGACCTATCTGAAGAGACGGCTACATTGGAAAGGTGGTTCAGTGGATACCCTAGGGTTACTCCCCTCATTCCCAGCAGCCTGTTGTTGCTTGTTTTCCCTCAGGTAGCACTCAGCAGAAGGCTCTAGTGATCGGTGGAGAGGCCTGTATGTGGGGAGAGTATGTGGACAGCACAAATCTGGTCCCCAGACTCTGGTAAGGGTTCCCTGAGGATGTGGGTGGTTGGGCTTGTGGGCATGGGTTTTCCTTTATAGACTCACTCCTGTCCAGTCACCCCCGGCAAGTACCTCCTTCCAGTCCTGAGAGAAGGAGCATTGCAGTGATCCTTCTGTTTGTATCTAATACTCATGTAACTATACACTCCTCCAACAACCCACTAGGGACACAGGATAGAGATTGTTATCCCCACTTCACAGATAGAGACACTGAGGCCTGGAAAGCACAGATGACTTGCTCAGGATCCAGCACTTAAGTCCATGATTCCTGCGATAAGACTTCCTTAGTGCTATTTCCCCAGCAGCCTCACTAAGCCTGGCTGGATATGTAGATTGTACGTTTTGTTACTCCTGTCAATACAGTTCATGATGTCTTTACAACTCACTCTGGTTCCATATCTTTGGGAGAGGAGGAGAGTGGGATCAAGGGTCCATATCTTAATGAAGATGGAGGTGAGCTCTAGAAGTCCCTAGGAGCCCTCCAGCCAGGTTGTTGCTCTGAATAACCTTGGCCCTGAGTCCAGGGTGCCTAAATAGGAGAGAGTAGCCTGTGGGTGTCCAGAACCTTTGCAGGGAATACAGGAGCCAACCTGGTACATGACCCTTCCCTCCAGGCCCAGGGCAGGGGCTGTTGCTGAAAGGCTGTGGAGCAACGAGTCGGTGACTCTCCTGGACTTTGCCTTAAAACGTCTGACACAATTCCGCTGTGAGCTACTAAGGTAAGCAAGCCATGTTGGGGCCTTCCCACAATGGGTGGGCAAGTTGGGGGCTTACTGACAGGAAAAGAATACTAAGAATAGCTAACGCTTACAGAGACTTACTGTGCAGCAGGCACAGTTCTCAGCTTTTTATGGGCCTTATTTCATTGAATCTTAACCACAACCCTGTAAAGTAGGTAGTTTTATCCCCACTTCAGAGATAGACACTGAGGCACAGAGAAGTTAAGTAAGTAATCACTCAGAACCAGGATTTGATGCAAGCCAGCTTCATAGTCTCTGTGCTTAGCCATGGCTATGCCTTTATGGGCTCCCATGACAGCTGTGCCAGTGTTGGGGATGGGCCTGCATAAGGTGGTCATTTCCCTGATTTATTCATTGACTAAGTCTTGAGGAACTGATGGACGCAGCCTGGTGCAGAGCTGAGAGCCAGCCATGGCAAGGCCTAGGCCTCAACTGCCTGAAATTCACTGGGCAACTTTGAGCCTGTTCCTTACCATCTCTAAGCACGTTGCTCATTTGGATAATAGAGGAGGCATGCCCAGAGGTCCCCTATGGAGACTGGTCACATCCTGGAACTTGTGAGGCTGAAAAGGATTTCATGTCCACACCTCTGCAGGGACAGGACAGCATATTGGTCCCCCACCACCACTGCATTTAGAGCGTTGGAGTCATTAAAGGGGGGCTCAGTGGACCAAGAACACTAGGCACCCCTTAGGCATCAGCTCCTTTCTAAAGGTCCTGAGTTATTTAGGACCCGGGTACAGAGACAAGCAGATTAGAAATAGGGAGGTGTCCCCTCAAATTCCTGGATGTCCCTGTGTCAAAATCACCTGGGGCAACTGTTCAGATGCAGACTCTTGCCAACACATGACCCTAGGCCGAGCAAGAAATCTCTGGAAATGAGATGCCCGAGTAATTCTGGTGTACAGTGGCAGTTTGAAATCCACTGAAATAAGGGAAGGGGAGACTGTTGGTTGTGGTGGAGGTGTTGCTGGAGCCTCAGACTGACCCCTGTCTGAGCGGCTCATCTTGTCCTGTTTCTTCATGTCCTCTTGCAGGCGAGGTGTCCAGGCCCAACCCCTCAATATAGGCTACTGTGAGCAGGAGTTTGAACAAACCTGAGCAAGCAGCCCCAGGCACTGAAGAGGGTGCTGGCGCTAGGAGAGTAGTAGTGGGGGCAGGCTTCCACTGCATCCCAGCCGGGGGACGGAGCCCCTTGCCCACATGCCCCTATGCCTGGAGAGAAGGGGGCTGGTGTTGGTGCTAGCGTCCAATAAAGAGTGATGTGGCTTTTTTCCATAATGAACATGGATTACCTGTGTAAGAAAAGTGTGAGTGGTTCTGGGGTAAGGAGTTGCCTGCACTGGCCTTCTGCTCCCAAGAGTGACCAGACTCATCAGGGCCCAGCCAGGTTGGGCTCAGTGTCCACCCCTGGAGGAATTTGTAAGTTGAGGGCTGGGAATGAAACCCTGTGCAGCCTATGAGCTGTGTGACATCTCTCCCACCCCTGACACGTAGTCTAAACAGATACCCCCATCCTCAGTCTTCTCACTTCCCTCCCAGTGCAGAGGTCACTTGGACCTCCAAGGCTTACGTGAATGGAAGACAGCATTATCAGCAGTGGGAGGATGTTCTGGGAGTAGCAAAGGCTCTCCCCCATGTATACTCACACACTTCCCATCCCTAGAGCTTTTCTTCTGCTTTGGGCTTTTTGTTTTTTGTTTTTCTTTTTCAAATCTTTATTTAAATTATAGTTAACATATAGTGTAACATGGGTTTTGGGAGTAGAATTTAGTGAATTGTCACTTACATATAACATCTAGTGCTTATCACAAGTGCCCTTGTACTAAGTGCCCTTAGTACCCATCATTCATTTAGCTCATCTCCCACCTACCTCCCTCCATCAACCCTCAGTTTGTTTTCTATCTTTATGGTTTGGTTCCCTCTTTCTTTTTTCTCCCTTCCCATATGTTCATCTGTTTGTCTCTTAAATTTTACATGAGTGATATCATATATTTGTCTTTCTCTGACTGACTTATTTCACTTAGCATAATACACTCTAGCTCCATCCACGTTGTTGCAAATGGCAAGATTTCATTCTTTTTGATGGCTGAGTAGTGTTCCATATGTATATATGACACTTCTTTATCTGTTCATCAGTCAATGGACATTTGGACTCTTTCCGTAGTTTGACTATTGTTGATAATGCTGCTATAAATATCAGGGTAGATGTAGCCCTTCAAATCTGTATTTTTGTATCCTTTGGATAAATACCTAGTAGTGCAATTGCCGGGTCGTAGGATAGTTCTATTTTTAGCTTTTTGAGGAACCTTCATACTATTATCCAGAGTGGCTGCACTGGTTTGCATTCTCACCAACAATGTAAGAGGGTTCCCCTTTCTCCTCATCCTCATCAACATGTGTTGTTTCCTGTGTTGTTAATTTTAGCCATTCTGACAGGTGTGAGGTGGTATCATCATGATTTTGATTTGTATTTCCCTGATGATGAGTGATGCTGAGAATCTTCTTGTGTCTGTTAGCCATCTGGATGTCTTCTTTGGAAAACATCTCTTCATGTCTTCTGCCCATTTCTGAATTGGATTATTTGTTTTTTGGGTGTTGAGTTTGATAAGTTCTTTACAGATTTTGGGTACTAACCCTTTATCAGCTATGTTGTTTACAAAGAGCTTCTCCCATTCTGTAGACTGACTCTTAGTCTTGTTGATTGTTTTCTTTGCTGTGCAGAAGCTTTTTATCTTGATGAGGTCCCAGTAGTTCATGTTTGCTTTTGTTTCCCTAGCCTCCAGAGATGTGTCTAGAAAGAAGTTGCTCTGGCCAAGGTCAAAGAGGTTGCTGCCTTTGGTCTCCTTCAGGATTTTGACCTCTTACAAAGAGGTCTTTCATCCATTTTGAATTAATTTTTGTGTATAGTGTAAGAAATTGGTCCAGTTTCATTCTTCAGCATGTCACTGCGCAGTTTTCCCAACACCATTGTTGAAGAGACTGTCTATTTTTCCATTGGATATTCTTTCCTGCTTTGTCAAAGATTATGCTACCATACAGTTGTGGGTCTATTTCTGGGCTTTCTATTCTGTTTCACTGATCCATATGTCTGCTTTCTTGCCAGTACCATACTGTCTTGATGACTACAGCTTTGTAATACAGCTTGAAGTCTGGAATTGCAATGCCTCCAGCTTTGCTTTTGTTTTTTAGGATTACTTTGGCTATTTGGAGTCTTTTGTGGTTCCATATAAATTTGAAGAAATTTATAGAAGAAAAATGCTGGTGGTATTTTGATAGGGATTGCATTAAATATGTAGATTGATTTGGGTAATATAGACATTTTAACAATGTTTGTTCTTCCAACCTGTGAGCATGGGATTTTTTTTCCCCAATTTTTTGTGTGGTCTTCAATTTCTTTCACAAGTGTTCTATTGTTTTCAGAGTACAGATCTTTTAGCTCTTCGATTAGGTTTATTCGTAGGTATCTTACTGGTTTTGGTGTGATTGTAAATGGGATCAATTCCTTGATTTGTTTTTCTGCTGCTTCATTATTGGTGTGTAGAAATGCAACATTTCTGTATATTGATTTTATATCCTGTGATTTTGCTGAATTCATGTATTCTAGCAATTTTTTGGTGGAGTCTTTCAGGTTTTGTACATAGAGTATCATAGGTTTCTTGTTAATTTAGTTTTATGCAACCATTATTTAAATATTATTGAACATATATTATGGTCTTGGTAGGTGTTGAATTTGAAGGACTTGGTCCCCAGAGGCCCTTGCCAACTCCTCAATATCCCAGCAGTTTCCACCCACTGCCTCCTACCCATTTGCAGCCCAGTAGCATCTTCTCAAAGAACTGATGGCCCAGCTGAGACCAATGAGAGGAAAGTCCCTGAGGGCCAGGAAGTGGGCATTTGGCTTTGGAAGAGGGTCTTTGCACATGCGACCAGTTTTCCCTAGGAGGAAATGGCTCATTGTTGGGCCAGACTGCCTTGGTGGTTTCATGTTCAGAAGCGATGATGCAGCCCAGAGGCTGGGGCAGTAGTAGACAACAACTGTTTTAGATGAGGATTTTGTTGATCATTATTTAATTCTTTTACCTGGTCCTGGGCTAAAAGGGCAATGGAGAAATCTCGGGCATTTCTTTCAGAAAGTTTCCAGTCTGGTGGATACAGAAACTTGGGAAAGGCAGGCTGAGAACTGATCTGAGTAAAATTTCGTCCTTAAACAGCATCTTTCAGTCCCTTTATCATGCTCCCTCGGGGTTCTGGTTGGAGGTACACCAGCCCTACATTCTTGCACTGTTCTTACAGGGACAAGGTGGGAAACTTCTAGCAACAATCCTCTTGGGGACAGGGTTTTCACACAGCCCAGATTAGCCAGGCCCAGGGCTCTGGCCTAGAGTGATACAAGCTAAGCCTCTACCATCTCCACTATCGAAGGAGCCCCCTTACCTCCATTACCCAGAGAAGCTTGTGGGGTGGTCCCAGGCAACAACACCGTACAAATGCTTCTCACTTCAAATGCCCCTGTTTTCTTCCTAATCATAACTACCATTGTTACCATTTGGGATAATGTTAAATAAAAAGATCAGACACTTAGGTTGTAAGTCTCAAGTCAATAAAGGAGGAGGCCATGAAAACACTGTTGCAGCAAGTTTCTATGATTTCTTATTCCTATTATAAATATTTACTATAATGTTATTATTTTTATAATTAAAAAAATCAATGTAGCCGGTCAAGATTTTCACCTGTGGGATATGCCGTTCCCCAACCTTCCCCATGGCTCCTGGGGGCCCACTAATCATGAGGGCACTTACCTGAAGATTCTCATTAGACCTCATACTGCTGACAGGTCAGAGACACAGAGAAGATGCCTGCAGCAACCATCCAGTCTGTTCTAGTGCACAGAATCGCTGCTTCTCTGTCTCCTCTTGTCTCACTTGGTCTGTGAATTTAGTGCCCCACCCTGCAAAGAGCCAGACTGCTCCGGCCTGCTTGTGTTCCCTGTGCACCACCAGGGGGCAGGGAAGTGCCCAGACTGATTTCCTGATTCTTCATCTTAGTGCAGAGTCCTGCTCTCCTATGAATCTTAGCAAGGATGCAAAGCAGGCCTAACAGGAATAAAAGTAAAGGAGAATGGAGGCTGGGAGAACATTCCACCTCCGCTCTCTTTGGCAGGAGATGAGAGAATGTGCCAGGTATCCGTCCTGCTTAAAATCTCGTGGAGAACGGAAGGGGTTAAGGAAAGCCAAATGATAATGCAAAAGGGTGTAAAAGGATTGTATGGATACAGACTGAGTTTAACTTACACTAATGTACATATACACTCCCAGTGGCAACATGACTGTTCTCTAAAGCTTAGATTTTTATAGTTTTTGTCAACATCACTTGTAAGATTAATCAATACAGGTCACAACAATTGTGTCTTATATACTTCCCCCCCCCCACCCACTAAGAAAGAAAATAAGAAGGAATTGGGTACTTTGTCTATTAAAATCATTCTGTATTTTTTTCTTTATAAATAAACTCTGAAAAATTGAAAATTAGTATCCTTTTATTCCAACTGTTAATAAATATATAACATAAATACATACGAACTAATTTCAGTGAAATTCACAGTCCTCACGGTTGTTTTAAAAATCCTTTTTGAAGCAGTCCTTGTGTGTGTGTTTGTGTGTTCCTGCACTTTTCAATGAGATTTAAAATGAAGTTCATGAGTCTTGCTTATTTTCACAGTAATTACTGTACTCCAACCACATTCATGTTATGTCTTTTCTACCACAGTAACTACTTAACATTTCTTAATGACTTCAAGTGGTTCAACCAGAAGTGTAGAGAACAAAATAATAAACAATATAATCACCACCCAGCTTTATCACATCTCAGTAGTTACAGTTGCTTCAGATTTTTTTTAGAGATGAGATACTATATATGTCCCCTTTCCTAGTCCCAGTCCCTTCCCAAAATAACCACTTTCTAGAATTTATTTTAAATCTCATTTCCTTTGGAGTATCTGATACCTCTAATTTTTCTTCATTGTTAATAAATTTTTATAGTTTATTGCAAATTTAGAAGGGATGTCTAGACCAGCTGACAGGCAGACATGGCCTGGGAACGGGCGTTTCTAACTGTGCTATGTGTGCTGCTGAATGTAAGAAAACATGATGGAAGTATCTGGATAATCTATTATAAAAGAGAAGATACTTGACCATAGGAATTCTGAGAAAACTGTGTGAATGTTTATCTAGACTCACAAAAGTCAGAAATTTGAAGATACCTGTGGCGATCCATGTAGGGGAACAGTGCCCCTTCATTTTTATGTGCTTTCTCTGTCAAGCATTGTTATAAGTACTTAATTGGATATTATTTAATCCTCATCCTAACCAGTGACTTAGGTATCAATATTATTCTCACTTTTATTAGATAAGGGAACAGACACAGAAAGGTTAAATAGTTACAGAGCTAGGCTGAGTCAAGATTTGTATTAGGCAATATGGATCAAAGCTCACCTAGTTAATTCTACACTACACTGCACCAGGTTCATTGGCTACTGCCCCACACTGCACTCTTCCTCTCTTGGACACTACACTTAGACACAAATAAAGCTGGGTACTCAGCTACATCTGGGTTCAAGTCCATTTCCTCTACAAACCTTTTCCTTACAGATGGCTCCTTTCTTTCTGTACACATATAGGTATGATATATCAATTTTCTGCTTTTAATTTTTTCAAGACTGCCCCATTGTCCAATTCACTTAGGGTATGCCAGTTTTCCCTTTCGAAGTGCTGTATCTCTTGAGTTCTCCATCATTCCCTGACACTCTACCGGTATTAATCTGGACTCCCGTAGTTGCAAGGAAACATCTCAAACTGGCGTAAGTGAAAAAAATATAACATTGCCTCCTATAATTGCATGCTTCATGTAACAAGAGTCAACAGTTTTATGATCCTAGAAATAAATCTAAAAGATGTGACTTTATAGAAAAGATTATTAAATTTCTGAAAGACACAAGAAGACCCAGATGTAGATAGGTAACCAATTCATAAGTGAGAAGACCCAAAATTGTAAGGATTTAAATATAATCTGTAGATTCAATGTGAGTCCAGTTAAAATCCAGACGTTACATTTTATTTTTAGTTTACCTGACAGGTAACAGTTTATTCAAAATAACAACACCAACAGTGTATTTGGTTAATATGCCTTGTAAGTAAATGAAATGACAGCAATGTTACCAAAGATGAGAGGGAAGAATTGGAAATAGTCTGTTATAAGGCTCTTAGACTCCTTGTGAAGAAGTATGGTGTTATTCAAAAGAGCACTTGAATTAGTTGTAAATGTATTTTACAAAACCTAGGGCAACCGCTAAAAAGGTTAAAAAAGAAAGTATAACCGATAGGCTAATAAAGGAGAGATAATATGAAATGCCCAATTAAAACCATAAAAGACAAAAAAATAAAATACCAAAAATAGAAAAAATGAAGAAAGGCAACAAATGGAAAACACTAACAAATATGTTAGGTAGTAATCTACTTTTATCAACAATCACTTTAAATATGAATGGTCTAAATACACCAATTAAAAGAAGTTGTCAGGGTTAAAAAACTAAGACCCAACTACATTTGTCAATAAGAAACTCACTTTATATATAAAGACACAGGTGGATTACAAGTAAAGGAATGGAAAAAGATATACCAGGCTAACACTGATTGAAAGAAAAACCGAAAAAGCAATATGATTTCAGCAGAGCCAGCTTGAAAGCAAGGGAAATTAGGGAAAAAAGAGGGCATTACATAATGATAAAGGAGTCAAGTTCCCAAGAAGACATAATCCTTAATGTGTATGCCCTAACAATAAGGCATAAAAAAAAAAGAAAGAAACAAAACTGCGAGGAGAAGCAGACAGATGCACTATTACAGTTGGAGTCTTCAACTTTATTGATTGAAAACTCAGTGACAAATTCAGCAGGTAGAAAATTAATAGTGATAGAATTTAACACATCATTTAACGTAATTTAGCATCAGTCAACTAGATTTATGAATTCCCCTTGAGTTCACATGGAACATTCACCAAGTTAGACCACAGTCTGAGAGAGAAAACACACCTAAACAAATTTTTAAAAATTGAAATCATGCAATGTATGCTCTCAGCCCACAATGGAGTTAAACTAGAATTCAATAATAAATGTCAAAAATCCCCAAATATTTGAAAATTAAACAACATAGTTCTAAATACCCCATGGGTCAAGAGAAATTTTTAAAAACATTTTAAACTGGGGTGCCTGGGTGACTCAGTCGGTTAAATGTCCAACTCTTGATTTTGGCTCACGTCATGATCCAGAGTCATGGTATTGAGCCCCACATCAGGCTCTGTGCTGACAGTGTGGAGCCTACCTGTGATTCTCTCTCTCTCTCTCTCTCTCTCTCTCTCTCTCTCTCTCTCTCTCTCTCTCCCACCCCCCTCACTCCCTCTGCCCCTCTCCCCTGCTTGCATATGCTCTCTCTCTCTCTCTCAAATTTAAGAAAATGCATATTTTAAACCAAATGAATATGAGAACACATGTCAAAGTTTTTGAGATGCAGGAAAAGCAGTACTTAAAAACTTAGAGTACTGAATATGTATATATTAGAAAAGAAGAAAGATCTAAATAAGCTTTTGGGACTCCTAGGTTACTCAGCTGGTTAAGTGTCCAACTATTGATTTCAGCTCAGGTCGTGATCTCACGGTCATGAGATTGAGCCCTGCATAAGGCTCTGCATTGATAGTGTGAAGCTTTCTTGGGATTCTCTGTCTCCCTCTCTCTCTGCCCTCCCCTCACTCTCTCTCTTTCTCAAAAATAAATAAATAAACATGAAAAAAAAATCAGCAAACCTCCAGCCAATCTAACCAAGAAAGAAAGAGAAGACACAAATTAGTCTTAGCAGAAATGCAAGAGGGGCCATCACTATTGACTCCATGGACATTAAAAGGATAATAAAGGAGCATTATAGATAACTCTGTGCCCACAAACTTGATAACCTAGATGAAATGAACCAGTTCCTTGAAAGACACAATCTACCAGAATTCTCAGAAGGAGAACTAGATCATCTGAATGGGCCTGTATGTACTAGAGATATTGATTCAGTCATTAATATTTTTCCAAAATAGCACCAGGCCCAGATGGTATCACTGGTAAGTTTTACCATATATTGAAGTTGACACCAATTCTCCACAATTTCTTCTTGAAAGTGGAGGGCAGCATTATCCTAACACCAAAAACAGGTAATTACATTACAAGAAAGGATGACTACAGACCAATATCTCTTCTGAACATAGATGCAAAATACTCAACAAAATATTAGCAAATCAAATCCAACAATGTATACAAAGAATTATACACCATAACCAAATAAGATTTACTCCAGGATGCAAAACTAGTTCAACATTTGAAAAAAAATGCAATCCATTGCATCAACATGCTAAAGAAGAAAAATTATATGATCGTATCAACAGATAGAGAAAAAGCATTTGACAAGATCCAAGACCCATTCATGATAAAAAGTCTCAGTAAACTAGGAAGAGGAGGGATGATGAAGGACATCTACAAGACTACAGCTACCATCATACTTCATGTGATGTATGTGAAAGGCTAGATGCTTTCCCCATAAGAGGAACAAGGCAAGGATGTCCCCTTTCACCACTCCTATTCAACACTGTACTAGAAGCCCTTGCTAATGCAATAAGAACAAGAAAAGGATATAAGGGGAAGGAAGGAATAAGACTGCAAATGGCATGATTGTCTATGAAGAAAATTCCAAAGAATCAAAAAAAACTAGAGCTAATAAGCAACTATAGTAAGGCTTCAGGATGGAAGATTAATAAACACATGTCAATTGCTATCCTATATACCAGCAATGTATAATAGGAATTTGACATTAAAACAACACAATTTATATTAGCACTAAAAAATTAAGTATTTAGCAATATGTGCAAGATCTATATGAGGAAAACTACAAAACTGTGAAGGAGAAATCAAAGAATACTTAAGAGATATTCCATGCTCTTAGATAGGAAAAATTCAATATTATCAGTTCTTCACAATATGATCTATAAATCACAATCAGATTCTCAGCAAGTTATTATGTGGACATTAACAAACAAATTCTATGTTTATATGGAAAGGCAAAAGACCCAGAATAACCAACACAATATTGAAAGAGAAGAACAAAGTTGGAGGTCTGACAATGTCGAAGTTCAAGAATTACTATAGTCACCATGATAAAGACAGTTTGGTATTTGGTGAAAGAACAGACAGATCAATGGAATGGAATAGAGAACCCAGAAATAGACTAATGAAATATAGTCAACTGAACTTTAAAACAAAGGAGTGAAGGCAACTCAATGGAGAACACTAGTCTATTCAACAAAGTCCTTGAACAACTGGACACCCACATACAAGGAAAAAAGGAACATCCAAAATTAATATAATACAACATATTAATAGAATAAAAGACAAAACCCACATTCTTAGTCACAGAAAAAAAGCATTGGACAAAATAGGAAACAAATCTATGATAAAAGCTCTCAACAAATATAGTAATAGGAAGGGATTTCCACAACCTGATAAAGAGAATCTACAAAAAAAATCTACAGTTGACATCAAACTTAATGATGAAATACTAAATGTTTTCCCTAATATTAGGAACAAAGCAAGGATTTCCATTCTCACAACTTGTATTCAAGATTACAGTGGAGGACAATAAAATGTTCCAGTTTTCTGAATTCAGTTTTGGTGATGCTTACTTGCAGATGTATGCTATAGACATTAATAATATAGTATATACTGAAAACAAATGTGCCTAAGGTACAGTTTATATGTCATATTAATAATATAGCATATACTAAAACCAAAGGTGCCCAAGGTAGAGTTTATATATCATATATGATCGTTTTGAGTATTGCCACTATGTAGGGGAAAGAACTCTGGCCAGAGATCTGGATTCCATATAGATAAAAAGAGGAAACTGGACTAGATAAAGCTAAACTTTGTCAGGCCCTATAATTCTGTGATTATTTGCTTGATGATTTATTTTTAAATACAAATGAAAAGAAATATTAAAGCATCTTTTGAACAAAGATTGTACTGGAAGTTCTAGTCAGTACAGTCAGGCAAGAAAAAGAAATTGAAGGCATACAGATTAAACAGGAAGCAGTAAAGCTGTCTTTATTTGCCAATGACATGGTTGTTTATGGAGAAAATCCAATTGAATCTATAAAAAAGCCGCTAGAACTAATATCCAAATTTAGCAACATTGCAGGATACAGAGCAATATACAGAAATCAATTACATTTTTTATCCGAATAGTAGAAATTGCAATTTTTTGAAAGATACTATTTGCAATTAAAAATTTGAAATTTGACAAAATATATGAAAGATCAATACACTGAATACTACTAACTATTTTTGAGAGAAAAGTCTAAACAAATGGAAAGACATACTTTCTTCAAGTAGCAAAAGTCTCAGTTTTGTTAAGGCATTGGTTTTTCACCAGATTGATCTGTAGATTCAATACAATCCCAGGGAAAATCTCAGCAGACTTTTTTGCAGAAATAGGTAAGCTAATTCTAAAATCTATATGGAAGTGCAAAGGTCCTAGAATAGCCAAAACAACTCTGAAAAAGAGCAAAGTTGGAGTTCTCAAAGTTGGAATTATCAAGAATTACAGTAAAGCTACAGTAGTCAAAGCAGTGTGGTATTGGCATAAAGAGATAAAAATAGATCAGTGGAGCCAAATAGTCCAGAATAAACACACACATACATACAGTTGATTTTTGACAAAGGCAACTCAGTGAAGAAAGGATAGCCTTTCTTAACAAATGGTGCTAGCAATATATATATTTTTTTAATTAGTTCAATCCATATATCACACTATACCCCAAAATTAACTAAAAACTATGCAAAGAACTAAATGCAAAACTGAATACTAGGAAACTTATAGAAGAAAACATGGAAAATCTTTGTGTCCTTGGCTTAAGCAAAGATTTCTTAGATATGCTACCAAAAGCATTACCCATTAAAGTACAAATTGATAAATCGTTCATCATAAAAATTAAAACTAAAAACTGTTCTTTAAAAGTTACTGTTAAGAGAATGAAAATATAAGCCACAGCCTGCCAGAAAAATCTTTGGAAAGCATAAATTTGACAAAGGATTGACACTATCTAAAGAATATCTAAACTCCCAAAACATACCAATAAGAAAACCCAATTTTTTTTTATTGGAGAAGAGATTGTGGTACATTTTAAATAAGGCCACGAGAAATAAAATCAAAACCACACCGAGATACCACCTCTCGCCGGTCAGAGTGGCTAAAATGAGCAAATCAGGAGACTATAGACGCTGGCGAGAATGTGGAGAAACGGGCACCCTCTTACATTATTGGTGGGAATGTAAACTGCTGCATCCCCTCTGGAAAACAGTGTGGAGGTTCCTTAAAAAAATAACAATAGAGCTCCTCTATGACCCAGCAATAGCACTGCTAGGAATTTACCCAAGGGATACAGGAGTGCTGATGCACAGAGGCATATGTACCCCAATGTTCATAGCAGCACTCTCAATGATAGCCAAATCATGGAAAGAGCCTAAATGTCCATCAACTGACGAATGGATCAAGAAGATGTGGTACACACACGCACACACACACGCACACACACACAATGGAGTACTACATGGCAATGAGAAAGAATGAAATCTGGCCATTTGTAGCAACATGGATGGAACTCGAGGGTGTTATGCTAAGTGAAATAAGTCAGGCAAAGAAAGACAGATACCATATGTTTTCACTCATACATGGAACAGGAGAAACTTAACAGAGGACCATAGGGGAGGGGAAGGGGAAAAAATAGTTAAGGAGAGGGAAGGAGGCAAACCATAAGAGACTCTTAAATATTGAGAACAAACTGAGGGCTGATGGGGGTGGGGGGGAGGGGAAGGGGGGTGATGGGCATGGAGGAGGGCACTTGGGATGAGCACCAGGTGTTATATGGAAGCCGACTTGACAATAAACTATAATAAAAAATAATAAATAAATAAACCCATGAAAATATTCTCAACATCATTAATCATTAGGGAAGTGGGAATTAAAACTACAATGAAATATCACTATATACCTATTAGAATGGCTAAAATTTAAAAGACTGACTATAACAGCTGTTGACAAGAATGTGGTAGAATTTGAATTCTCATACACTGTTAGTGAGAATGTGAAATATAACAACCACTTTGGAAAATAGGTTGAAATTTTCTTAGCTAACCATGCACCTATGACATGATCCAGTCATTCTATACCATCCTTGGTTCTGACCCAAGAGAAAAAGAAATATATGCCTATAAGGAGACTTATACATGAATATTCATAGCAGCTTAGCTTGTAAGGACCAAAAATTGGAAATAAATGACCATCAAAACATGAACGGATAAACAAATAGTGATATATACATACAATGAAATAGTAGTCAGCAATAAAAGGGAGTGAACTATTGATGCACACCAATATGGATGATTCTAAAAATAATTTGGTAAATAAGAAGCCAGAAAAAAAGAGTATGTACTGTATGATTCCATTTATGTAAAACTATAGAAAGTACAAAGTAATCTATACTAGCAAAAATAAATGTATCAGTGATTGCTTGGGGATAGGATGGGTGGGAAGGTGCAGAAGAGAAACATAACTAAACCTTTGAATGTAATGGATCTATTCACTGTCTTGAGTGTGGTGATTTTATAGGCCCATATGTCAACATTTATCAAATTATATATTCTAGAGTGCCTAGCTGGCTCAGTTGGTAGAGCATGCAACTCTTGGTCTTGGGGTTGTAAGTTCAAGCCCCATGATGTGTGTAGAGATTACTTAAAATCTTTTTAAAAAGTTATATATTCTAAATATATGCATTTTAATGTATTCAATTATACCTCAATAGAGCTGTTTTAAAATAAGGTATCACCCTACAATCTCCAAAACACTAGCATTTGGGGATAAATCAATGCCTATACAACCAACATGAATTCAGCATCTGTACAGGAAAATACAAAGGGAAGGCAATGAGGGGTATAATATTCTTGAGAATAGGAGAACCCACAAGTGACTGATAGGAAGTAAATGATTAAGTACAATCTGAGAATAGCACCAAAACTGGGAGGAAGTCATGCAGACTCAATCTGCAGGCAAATGCCAAGGGTCTGCAGTAATTTCTGGAGATGTTGAGGTGGTCTGAGCCCTTATAATATCTTGATACTAACAAATCAAAACTTCTTTCCAGAACAAAGCCCAAACTGAGGAGAAACTGATGGGAGTAGAATCCAAACAGAGCTGGGCAGAGACAATAAGGGCAAAAGAAAGAAGGCCCTGAAAAAAGTGGGTGGGGCAGTGGAAGATGCAGGTCTCAGAAGTCAGAGGCCATCTTTTCATCATTTCTTTAAAGAGAAATAAAGAAAACTCTGCAGCTTTGAAGGTAAAATAGTTATTCTTCCCATTGCTCCTTGTAACCAGAAAAATTCACTGCACTTACACATGAGCAATTGAAACTGGTATTAACTGAATCAGATACATAGTTACTATAAGACTTAAAGAAGAGAATATAGTAATGTCCCCACTGACAATGAAAGCATGACAGAAAGATTTACCCAGAAAGAAAAATAAAGAAAACCATTAAGAAAATGAAAAAAAAAACTATTAAAAATCAGTAAGAGTAAGAAATAGAAAAATTAAGGAACGTGAGAATAGGAAAAAAATAAGATTTTTGAAAGAAGTTTACAAAACTCAGGAAAGAGAATAAACTAAGTTATTTATGAAATGAAAATTAAGCAAGAAGGAACATAAGAGAAAATAACAATGCATAATATTTTCAGACGAATAAGATTAAATGAAGGCCTTTTTTTAAAAAGAAGAGGGGAGCCTGGATAGCTCAGTCAGTTAAGGCTCCAACGCTTGATGTTGGCTAGGGTCAGGATCTCATGGTACATGAGATGATACTATTTCGTTATATGTATATACTATCAGCACAGAGCCTGTTTGGGACTACCTCTCTCTGCCCCCTCCCCCCTCAAAATAAATAAACAAACATTTTTTAAGTAAATAAAAGGTGGAAGAAATAAAAATGGATTTGAGAGAAAGTGATAGAAAAAGAAGATAGTCAAAGAAGACCTAACATATGTATGACAGGATTTACTAAAAAGGAAAACCAAATCAATGGAACAGAATATCTACTAAAACTATACTTTAGTAATGTTTTTCTGAAATAAAAAGCCTTCAAGCTACAGGTTAAGAGACATACATGTACCTGAAGAACAAACCCAGATTGACCAACACTGAAGAAATGGTGACACATCTGCAGTGTCAGTGTTGGGGCCCTTAACCAAGCAAAGTTGGTGTCTATATACGACCCCTATGTTTACTTCTTCAGACAGACTAGGACCTATTAGCCCCAAAGCCCACTGGCAACATTTTTACACATTGAATTGCTTTAAAGATCCCTCAAATAAGCAGGTTTTTAACAATTTACAACCTGCTTTGTGTAATATTAACTTTCAAAATAAAACTGCCTATTATTTTACCAGCAAAATTGAGTTTATACAGGAATAGCAGAGAATTGCAATTCAGGACAAGCAAACTACACTGAAACTGTGGGGAATAAGTTTAAGAATTTCCTGGGCTTGCATCGATGGGTTAACAAGGCATAAAGAATTAGAAAGCCATAGGATGCTCACATCCAAGTTTGGGTAAACTAGATTAGGTAAATAAGCATAGAGAGGGCGGGCAAAAGCCCCCATAATAGATGAAGGGGGGGGGCAAAGGCCCCAATACAAAGGTATTTGAAGTAAACAAGATTTGGTATTCAGGGTGAAAACGCTCCCTATTTTAGTATATAGCAGAAAGCTGCTTTCACAGGAAGGAAGGACCAAATTAGCCAAACAGGTAAACAGGTATAGACAGGTGAAGCTGCTTGGGGCAGAGCTGTTTAGCAAAAGAAAGGTGCCTTGTTAACCCTGAGGTTACTTGCTCTGTCTTATCCCCTAAGCTACCTAAAATAAACAGGCCTCTTGAATGCGGTTAACAACCTTCTGCCCATATGCCTGGCTCCAGGATTTTGGTTTATATTGATCCAAACCCCTAACACTGCATATCTTCAAAACTCCTTTCCCTCATGCCCATGAGTTAATGTTCACAGATTCATTGTCTCTTTATGTACACCCATCACGTTGTAAGCCTTCTGGTCTTAATAAATAGACGGAGCAAGGACCTTTATTTGTCTTTTCTCAGACATTAGCCATCTCTCATATTTTAATCCTGTGTCTGCTTTCTTGCTGGACAAGAAAGAACTTTAGAATTAGAGTCTATAACATAAAACCGTAGGCAAGTTTGGAAAATAAAGGGGAGAGCTGTCATAAACAAAAACCCCTGTGGAATAAACTAGGAGTTTGAAGTAAAGTGGCATTTCATTGGCTGAGTTTGTAATAGTCTTTTAGTGTCTGCACTATTCCCCCAAGAGGGGAAAAACCTTTGTTCCTCCTTCTAGGGTAGCAAAGTAGTACCTAAAGTAGTATTGACTTGCAAGGTGTGTCTCTTCCTGGTGGATCTGCAATTGACTAATAGCATGAGAACTCCCCCTGCTGGTCTCCTGACTCTGTTCTAAATGAGATTTCATTTCATTAATTTTCACGATGCCTGTGAAACCGAAGCTGACATAAATAAGCCATAAATAAGATAAACCCCAGGTCTATAAATACCCCACGCCACTGTTGCACAACATCACCTAGACATGTAAACCCTCTCTTTGGTCTCCTTCCCCCCAGGAGTTCTGTGGCCCCAGTACACTTGCCCTTGGAAGGTCTCCAGCACTTGAGGTAATTGTCCTCCCACTTACCCTCTTGCAACCTTGTCAAAGCATTGTGCAAATAAAACTCATCATGTGCTTCTGCGACCCTATGGTCATATCTTTTACACTGATCAACCTTGACATCTTTCAAACTCACTGTAGGCAGACACCCCTGATTATTATGTGAACTAGGTCCCACAGAAAGCCTACAGGGTCTCCTGGGGTTTGATTGAAGACATCACCAATTGGGTCCCCCACCTGATTCTCAGGCTCCCTCCTTGGAAACAAGCTGTCATCTTCACCGTAGGACCTTACTCAATGGTCATTGTCGATTACTATATATTTTGGCACATGGTTATTACCACAGTAACAGAAACAGATGGGGAAATGAGGCACAAACCTACTGGCTCAGCGTGGGTTGTTGTTCCTTGTCATATCCCTCTCCTGTTTAGGGATTGATTCTATTACTGTTCAGTGCCCATAGGACAGTCACACTGACTTATGAACAGTGAGCTCTTACTACCATCTAGTCAGTCTTAGTCACTCCTTTCTAAGTCTGCAACAGTAACAAAATGTTGGGCAACAATATGTCGACCAAGTGAAAAGTGAAAGAGAGTATGGATGGTAAAACAGATTAGAGTTAAATGCAAATAGCTTAACACCCGATTGTGAGGATAATTTTATGTTGTAAGGGTAAACCTTCAATGCAGATATAACCTCTATAAATCTTAAAGCTCAGCATAACTTAGCCTCAAACCATATAATACAAGAACTGTTAGAAAAACATATGTGTGCATATATGGCAAAATGGAGACATAAAGCTGTGAGGAGAGTTAATTGGGAGAATGTGACCCACCTCTCCCCCAATGACACTCCATGTGAAGGATGTAGGATATAGAGGATGTGCAAATTATAACTGAATTAATACGTATCTGCAGAACTTTACATCCCAGAAACAGAGTATCAATGTTTTATCAGGTTGGAAAACAACACAAGTTTCAACTTCCCTCTACTGTCCAAAATCATGTAAATATTATTACACATATTCCATAATCAGAGTGGATACAAGTATTGTAATAAAAATTATGAGTAATTTCTCTAAGGTAGAAATGAAATGAGTTAGGATTAAAGATGAAGTCCCAACCCAAAAGAGGTTACTACAATAAATGAGACTGGCTTCAGGATATCTTAAGGAGTAGATGCACAGGCACACTTCACTTTACTATGTTTCATTTTATATGCTTTGCAGATACTGCATTTTTTACAAATTGAAGGTTTGTGGCAACCCTGCTTTGAGGAAGTCTACTGGTATCATTTTTCCAACAACATTTGCTTACTTCATGTCTGTGTCACATTTTGGTAACACTTACAATACTTAAAACTTTTTCATTATTATTATATTTGTTATGGTGATCCGTGATCAGTGATTATGACTTCTGAAAGCTCAGATAGTGGTTAGCATTTTTTTTTAGCAATGAAGTATTTTTAAAGTATGCATTTTAAGACATAATGCTATTGCACACAGGAGAGTACAATACAGTCTAAATATAACTTTTATGGGCACTGGAAAACAAAAAAAAATTTGTCTCCCTTTATTGTGATATTCACTTCATTTCAGTGGTTTGGAGCTGAATTTACAATATCTCTGAGGTATCAGGATAATACCAGATATACCAGTAAAATCAGAGTAGATGCAACTATTTGCATTAGAGAATCAGTCCCTATCCTGTGCCAAGCAGTAAGTGGTAAAATATTCAATAAAGATAAATGTAGAAATTAATAAAATGAAAAAATACAAAGAGTTAGTCAATAGTACAAAAATATCATTGTTTGGAAAAATGCAAGCATTAGTCAAAAGAAAAAAAGAGAGTAAGAAAAAACTTTAAGAATGAAAAACAAGAGGGGCACCTGGGTGGCTCAGTTGGTTAACCATCCAACTCTTTGATTCCTGCTCAAGTCATGGTCTCACTGTTGGTGAGATTGAACCCCACATGAGCTCCTCACTATAGCACAGAACCTGCTTGGGATTTTGTCTCTCCCTTTCTCTCTGCCCCTCCCCTGCTCATGCTCTCTCTCTCTCTCTCTTTCAAAAATAAATAAAATAAGCATTTAAAAAAAAGAATGAAAAACAAGATATAGCTGCAAGAATAGAAGAGATGAAAATTTAAGAAAAATTAGGTTAAACATTGTGCGAATACATTTAACACTGCAATACAAAAAATTAAAGGAATATATTAATTACCAAAATTGATTCATGAGGGAGTATGAGGATATTTGTGTGTTACTAGATATTTGAGTGGAGGAGATGCACCAAACCAAGACACTAAGCCTTTTTTAAAAGTTGTATGCTCTTTATCTAAAACACATTTTACTAAAAATTTCCAAGTCAATATGCTAGAAAATTTTGTAAAGAAATATCTTTTTAAAAAATATTTCTTTATTTTGGGGAGAGAACACGTAGGGGAGGGACAGAAAGAGAAAGACAAAGGATCTGAAGCAGGCTGTGCACTGACAGGCTGACAGCAGCAAGCTGATGTGGGACTTGAACTGCAAGATCCTGACCTGAGCTGAAGTCAGGCACTCAACTGACTGAGATACCCAGATGCCTCTGTAAAGAAATATCTTAAGATAATAACTCATTTTTAAAAAGCTGAAAATAAAATTAGTGAGTTAATCTAAAGAAAAAGCTCTTGGGAAATTGCCCAAAATGCATCAAAGGACTTCAAGGTGATGGAAGTTGTGAAAGAGAAAGAGTTAGGGAGACAAAGTAAGACAATCTGACATATCTTAATCAGATTTTCTGAAGGAGTGACTAAAAAGAATGGGATATTTCAGGTTTGGTTCTCTGGGAAGCTGCCTCTTAGATAGCTTCATGAGATTGAGCCCCACATCCGGTTCTGCATTGCCAGTGTGAGGCCTACTTGGGATTCTCTCTCTCTCTCTCTCTCTCTCTCTCTCTGCCCCTCCCCCATGAATGCGCACGTTCTCTCTCTCTCTCAAAATAAATAAACATTAAAAAAATAAAATAAAATAATAAAATATCTTAAAAGCAGCAGTAAGGAAAACCCAATTACCTGCAGAGAAATGACAAGTTAGTTGACTGCTCATAAGCAAAAATGTAAACCAAAGGATGAGGAAAGAATATCTTCAAAATGTTGAGAGAAAATAACTGTTCACTGCCTAAGCTATGATTCAGGAAGTGGGCCAAAATACTGAATTTCCAGATAAGCATAGCAAAGTTTACTACCAACAGACTCCTAAGTTCTATAGCAGTAGTTTTTAAACTTGTTTGCAAGCACATTGAAATCAACAGGGCAGGTTTGAAACACTATGCCTATGTACCACCCCAGCAATTCTGATTCAGCCATAGGCTGTAAGAAGGCACTGCTTTTCCTCCCACCACCAAGGTGGTGTCAGAGAAGGTCAAATGGGGAAGTAGGAATTTCATCGCCACCCAACACCAACAAGCTCCTCTTCTGTGGGTTCACTGAAGATTACATGGGACTCATCTCCCTCTTTGTTGTGTCAAAGAGGCCTAGGTGGAAGTTTCTACCTCCATCCAGTAGTAATAAGACCCCTTTCCCTCCCTTTCAGGGTGGTTTTAGCAGAGACCTAGTAGGAAACCTGAACTTCAGAGCACATCTGTCAGTAATAAGGCCGTGTCCCTGTTTCTCAACTAGTATAGGGCCAAAGGAGACCTGCTAAAACAGAAATTTTAAATATTCAAAGTTTCATAAGAAAATACTCAGAATTTTATAATAGGTACCAACACTGAGATGAAACAGATATTGGAATTAACTGCTAAAGATTTTAAAGCAGCCATCATAAAATGCTTCAACAAACACACCTGAAACAAATTAAAAAAAAATAGAAAGTCTCAGCAAAGAAATAGAAGATATTAGTAAGAACCACATAGAAAATTTAGAACTAAAAAAAATACCAAAACCAAAGTAAAAACTCACCAGATTGGCTCAAACATCAAAATGTAGATGACAAGAGGAAAGAATCAGTGAACTTGAAGACAGAATAGAACTTACACAGTCTGAACAACAGAGAGAAAAGACTTAAAAATTTACAGAGCCTCAAGGACCTATGGGATTATAACAAAAGATCTAACATTCCTACCATCATAATTCTGGAGAAAAGGGGGAAGAGAAAAGGGCTGTAAAAGTACTTGAAGAGATAATGGTTGAAAATGATCAAAACTTAGCAAAAGGCCAAACTCTATAGATTAAAGAAGCAGAGTAAAGCCAAAACAGAATAAAGCCGAAGAAATCCACATCAAAACCCATCAGAGTCAAACTTCTGAAAACTAAAGCTAGAAAAAGCAGAGAAAAAGAGAACATTTTACCTATGGTGGTGGGGAGTGGGGAACAAATTGAATGACAAAAGATTCTCATCGGAAACTATGGATGCCATTTTTAAAAGTGGCAAACATTTTTTTAAGTGCTGAAAGAAAGAACTGTCAAACCAGAACTTTATATCTGCAAAATTTTCCTTCAGGAAAGAATAAATCAAGATGTTTTAAGATTAAGGAAAACTTAGAGAATTTGTCAACAGTAGAACTACCTAAAGAAGTTTTAAAAATATAAATGGAATGATAAAAGAAGGAATCTTGGATTATTATTCCAATCTTGGAATTGTTGGATTATCTGGAAGGAGAAAGGATCAATGGAAGGAACAAATGTATGGGTATATACAAGAAGCTTTATGGCATCTCCAGTTTTCCAAATTGTTTTTGAATAACATCATCTGATGTGGTTCTCAAAGCATGAAGAGAATATATTTAAGATAATTATATTATAAATGAGGGAATATAAAGGGACTTAAAAGTAGGTAAGTTTTCTGTACTTTACTTGAACTGGTAAAATTTCAACACCAGTAAACTGTGACATTTATGTATGATATACCTGGAATAAGAAACAGGTAATCCTAGGGAAGGCAAAAGAGAAAAGAAAAGAAAACAACAACAGCAACAAAAAGCTAAGTGGCAGATTTAAGCCCTAACATATGGATAATTACATTAAATGTAAATGGTCTAAATACAGGAATTAAAATTCCTGTGAAGATTGACAGCTTTGATTTTAAAAATGACCCAATTATGTACTGTCTATGAGAAATTATCTTCAAATGTAACAGTGCAGGTAGGTTGAAAATAAAAGGATAGAGAACGATACACTATGCAACCAGTATCCAGAATAAATCAGGAGTTGCTATATTAATATCAGATAAAATAGATCCCAGAGCAAGAAATTTATTAAGAGCAGAGAATGACATTACATAATGATCAGAGTCAATCCACCAAGAACACATAGCAATTCTAAAATTGTATGAAGCAATCAACAGAACTGCAAGATATGTGAAGCAAAAACTAATAGAACTGAAAGGAGAAATAGTTAAATTCACAATTACAGTTGGAGACATCAACACCCCTTTCTTAACAGTTGATAAAATAACTACACATAAAGTCAACAAGGATATAGAAAAACTCAATAACATCATCAAGCAAAAGGCTCCAATGAGCATTTATAGTACAGCAGAATATACAGTCTTTTCAAGCACCACCAAATCATTTAGCAAGACTGAGTATATTCTGAGGGTCACAAAACCTCAACAAATGTAAAATAATTGAAATTATACAGATTATATAGATTTGAGTCCAAAATGGACTCAAACTTAGAAATCAATAAGAGGAAAGTTTCTAAGCACTTTGAAACTAAAAAATACAGTTATAAATAATCCATGGATCAAAGAGGAAGTTTCATAATTAGGTAACTAAATGTAACTTATTAAAAGTAAAAAAAATTAAAATCACAATTTTTTTCTGAATTTGAACGTTTCTGTAAGAATATTTTGTTGATTCCACTTGCTACTGCTACTCTTGAAGTTTCCTGGAATAGTCAACGGGCAGAGGTTAGCAATTTTATTGAAAGAAATCAAGAAAACGTTATGTGAAATAATTATAGAATTTATAAGTTATTTATCCACAGTGGATTCTTCTGTTCAAACATCACTAGCCTATCAAGAGAATACTCAGACATAAACAAGAGTAATATGATTCCAGCTCTGATGTTTTGCCAATTTTCAGCCATATAAAAAACAGCTTTACACATACTTTTCATTTTTATTATGGACGTGTATTTCTGAAAATTAGAGGCGAACATATTTAACAAATTGTAATTTGATTTGTATCTTTTAGATATTTAGATACATGGTATGTCTATTTCCCTTTCTTCTCTTACCCTGGGCCCAGCAGATGTTAGGGGAGGGCCTGTCCTAACCTCCTTAACTCTCAGACACACAGCTCCCTTTTCCGGAAAAGGGTAACACTTGAGAGCTCGTTGAATTGGGATGAACGAGGCAACTGAGCAAACATGGCTAATATAAGTTCCATTACTTTCCTGAGGAGGAATCTGTATTCAAGTAGTGTTTTGGAGTTTTGTTTTCTTTTATTCTTTTTTTCTTTCTCTTTAAAATTTTATTTTTACTTTTTTGGAGGGGTGCAGGGTAGATGAACATGTTTGAGGCTCGTTGGGTAAGAAAGTGGATGAAGACACGGAGGAGAGATGTGTGATGGAGCGGGGTAGGATCGCCTCGGAGGACCTGGCTTTGGTAGCGGGAATGAAGAAGAGGAATCCCCATCCACCCCCGCAGGAAACGCTCCAGTGATTGGAGGTGTGTGTGGCTGCGTGTGTGCCTGTGTGTGGGGAGGGGGTAGCTCCGACTCCCGCAGACATCACCACGCATGACGAAGCTACTTCCCCTCACGCGGTCCAAGGCGCACACGCGCGATCCACAGCCACGCCCGCACACACTCGACACACACAGGGCGTCCGAGGGTCCGGTTGCCATGGCGAACAGGAGCGCGTGAGCCCAGCCGCCCCTCCCGCCCCCGGCCGAGCCCGGTCAACTGCAGCTCTGATTGGTCGCTGCTTCCTCATTATGCAAATCATTTGCGTAGACTCGGCGGCCAGCTGCCTGACGTCACCAAGCACGGGGGCTGGGGCTCGGGGCTCGGCTCCGGGAGAGCTCGGGCGGGAGCCCGGATAGCGCCGCGCGGGGACCTCAACCCAGACCCCAGCGTCCCGCCGCCGCGGCCCGGTCCTGCCCCGCCCCAGGCCCCGCCCCTTTCCAGCCCGCCCCACCTCCTCTACGCCCCTCCACCCGGGCCCCGCCCCCTGTGCAGCCCCCCGCCCTCGTCGCCTGGACCCCGCCCCCTCCCCCCTGGCCCTCGCCACCGGTCCAGGGAGGGGACGGCGGGACAGACGGGACTGGTGGGACCGGCGGGAGGGCGGACCGGGCGGGGATATGGCCGCGGCGCCCGGAGGGTCTGCGCCGCCCGCCGGCCCCGGCCCGCGCCTGGGTTTCAGCACCGCGGACAGCGGCGTCGGCATGAGCGGGCTAAACCCCGGTCCTGCCGTGCCCATGAAGGACCACGACGCCATCAAGCTCTTCGTGGGGCAGATCCCGCGGGGCTTGGACGAGCAGGATCTCAAGCCGCTGTTCGAGGAATTCGGCCGCATCTACGAGCTGACGGTGCTGAAGGACCGGCTCACCGGCCTCCACAAAGGTGCGCGGGGTCAGCCCAGCCCAGCCCAGCCCAGCCCTGCCCCAATCCGCTTAGAGTGGGCCCAGCCCAAACCCCAGCCTCAACCGCAGCCCCAACCTTAGCCCTACCTAGAGTCAGTCCAACACCAGTCCAATACCAGCCCCACTTCAGCCCAGTCTCCTCCCCAGGTCACAGAACCCCCGACCCAGAATTTTCTCTCTGACATCCTCCTTCTGATCATCACTCTGATCCCCTGACGTGTTCTCCACTCTAACCTCTAACTCCCTACCCCTCACCTCTCACATCCCAACAGTCCCAACCTTTCAGTCAGACCTCCCTCCATCCCTCTCATCAGACATTCCAAATCCTGAAATTTGAAAACTTATTGGACCTTTGGGTCTCTAATACCCCCAATCTCCCACACCTGGACCAATCATTTCTGACCTCCTCCCCCAATCTGGTGCCACCCCATTCAGGCCTAACCATCCACACACACATCTTGGACTTGTACCCCTCCTTCTGGCCTCCAAGCCCGGTCAACCCCCAGAGCCTTCTTTTGATGCAAGACTGCTAACTTAACCCCCCCCCCCCCAAACCTAAATTCCTTCTTTCTTCAGAACCTGGGCCTGGTTAACTCACAAAATCCAATTCCCCTCGAGGAGGCTCTCGGCTTCAAATTCCACCCTCGTGTTTGACAATAACCCAATCTCTCCTCCCTCTGCCAGAATCCCAACACTCTGCCTCTTCTGACTTGAGTCCAGAACCCTGACCTCAACCGGAAAGATCTACCATCTGTGCCCCCTCATTTCAGGTTTCCTCTCAGCTGAACCCACACTTCTTTCATCCTCTAATCTCTCCACTCTGGTGCTTCATCTATACCCTTCCCGAATCCTCTTTATGGACTCCTACTTTCCCTCCTTCACAGGCAGGTCCTGGAGTAGAGCCTGTGGATCAGAAACTTGGGGTGGGTCAATTTGAAGAGGCAGAAGGGTTTTTCTCCCTGTCCTTGTTAGAGAGACAGGCACCACAGTTCTGTCCAGCCACACCCCTTTCTTCCTGTAGAGAGAGGGAGGAGGCTTGTTTACATGCAGAAAAGTCTGTCCAGGCTGAGCTGGAGTAAGAGAGCCAGAGTCACATGTCATACATGGACAGGGGATGGAAATTATTTGAGGAGAAACACCTCTATCTCTTCCCACCTTCACCATGCTTCCGTTTCAGGACTTGAGGGGCAAGGGCCTCTATCTCTCCCAACTTTCACCATGCTTCAGTTTTAGGATTTGAGGGGTAAGGGTCACCAACTATTCTCCATGATTTTTCTAGGAGAAAAATGGTCAGTCCTGAGTAACAGCTAAAGGTACTTTCCTAAGGGCTGAGAGCTGGAATCAGACTGCCACCTCTTTTCATCTGGGAGACACACTTATACAGGAGCTTCACAAAAATGCCCACAAAAGATCTGGGACCAGCTAGGTAGCAGTGCATCTTCCACACTTTGAGGTGGGGTTACTATCAAAGGGGCATAAAAAAATAAGACTATACCATCCTGATTCCTTCTAATGCAGTCCAGCTGCCTGGCTGTGTATCCATCCATAGCAACTTACTTTCTTATTTTCTAGACATTTTTTTTTCAGTATGTAAGCACAAGCTAATCTTTCTGGGCCATTTGTAAAATAAGGGAAGTGTATAAGATACCTTTAATTCTCACTCTTCTCATTCAAACACCATCAGTCTCTGAACTGTTCCCTTACCCTTTCTCTCTCTCCATTTAGTTCTACTTCTTCCTGTTTTAAAATTTTCATTTGTCTCTCCCTCAAGTCATGCTTCTCTGTCTTTCCATCCCACCTTCTTCCACCCCCTATCCCAGGTAGTCCACATGGGACTCTTTTGGGCAGCAATTGGGCCGCTGAGCCTTTCAGACTGGGCCCCAGCCCTGCCCATTTCTGACGTCAGTTGATATGGCTTAGTGGCAGAAGATCAAGAAATGTAAACAAATTCATGTGTTTGGTGATTTGTCCCCAAACCAACCTGCAGCTCTCCAAGGCAGGGTTGCCTTGCAAGATGATTGGGAGAGGGTCTGTGTGTCAACATGTTCCCCGTTTTCTCCCCAGCAACAGTGACATCCAAAAGCCAGAGTGAATAATTTTCCTTCCTATGGCTGGGTACTGAAGGAGGCAGCCACAGTGCCTTGAAAACAACCTCAGTCTAGGACTTAGGAGATTCTAAACCATATTCTTCCACTGACACACTCTCTGTTTCCCTATTATACAATAAGATCTTGTCCCAGGTGTTCTCTCAGATCCCTTTAACTCAATGAATAGCAGATAGCCACCCACCTTCAGGGGGCAGCCACTTGGAAGACATCATAGAAAATGATTCCATTTGCCTTGTAGTCTGCTGAGGTCTAAGTGGAAAACTTCATCATGCTCCAAATGGCTTCTCACATCCACTTTCCCTTCTTTCAGTCTTCCTCATTCCCACACTCAGAAGGCTCTTTTTGAAAACACAGATCTTATCATGTCAGAATCCTGCTTAAAATACTTTAGTGGCTCTTCATTGCTCTTAAGGAAAAGTTCAAAATCCAGACTGAGGCATACAAGGTTATAGGTAACCTGATCCCAGCACACCTCACTGTCCACTCTGCCTCCTTTCACCAATCTCCAACCATACTAGTCTTCTATCCATTTCCCCAACACACCAAATTCTTGCCTTGGTCTTCATACATACTATATGAAGCTGCTCATACGTGCTGTTCCTTCAGCCTTAAAAAATCACCACCCTTCTTGTCATCTGGTTAAATCCTATTTGTTATTGGGGACTCAATGTGTTCTTTGAAGCATTCCTCAATCCTTTGGACTCAAATTACATGCCCCTCATGATCCTTTACATCATCCTCATGAGAGCAGAGAATGTGTCTGTCTTGTTACCACTTCATCCCCAAGCCCATTATAATGTCCACCATAATAAGCAAATAAGTATTTAACAAAGATTTTCTGAATGAGTGAGTGCTCAATGACTGTTGGAAAGGAAGAGGTCCCTGCCTCAGTGCTTCCTAGCAGGCTACACTTTCTGACTCTGAACAAAGAGCAGTAGGACTTATCCTGTGGCTCAATCCAGACTCCTCTGTCCTATAACTTCTGGCTCTTTTAGAGAAGTAAGATTTGGGGCACAATAACCCTTTAACAGCCTCTATCTTAAAACACTGGAGGAGCTGACAGATCAAACTCCTTGGATAGGATTGGAGGTCTGTGAAAGCTCTTCTCTACAGAAAGTTCCTAAGCCAGCCCCATCTTGCAAGCCTCAAATTAACCTATTCCTCAGCTTCAAACTCGGAGGAAGGAGGTGTTAAGAAGAAGTTGTGGGGTCCTGGGCTTGGCTCCCAACCATTTTCCTCCTTTTGGCCTCCTCTCATCTGAAACTGAGTTGGGAAAGAATTGAGGCTGATTCTGGGAGACTCTGTGAGTATGAATATGAAAAGGAAGGGGGAGGCTGGGGTTAAAGCTGAAGGCAAAGCCGCTTAGGGAGGTTTAACCCCAACCAGACTTACAGCTGGAGTGGGGAGGGGAAATGTGGGACTGTATGAGCATGTGGCTGGATGTGGGTACACATGTTCCCTAGGCAAGAATCCAAGAGCAAATGAGAGAGAACCAGAGTCTGGGACTGAAACACATGAAGCCCCTCCCTTCAGGGAAGGTGGGAGACAGAGGCTTCTCAGAGCAGTGCCCTTGTTTAAAGAAGAGTGGCCTTGAGTTTGTCAACTAATGGGATCTTTTCAGGAAGAGTATTTGGGGGTTTCAGGAAACCCCCTGAGCCAGCCTCTTCCTCCCCAGGCTGTGCCTTCCTCACCTACTGCGCCCGGGACTCTGCTCTCAAGGCCCAGAGTGCACTGCACGAGCAGAAGACCCTGCCAGGGGTAAGTCCACCAGGTTTGGGGGGTGGGGATCACTTCAGGCTGGGGACATGCCCTATGTGCATGCCAAAGCAGCATGTAGGGGCGGGGTTGGGGCCAGGAACTAGAAGCAGAGTCACTTTTCAAGGCTTACCTATCCCCTGAGCAGCTATCAGTTCTTGTTATATTTAGTCTTCTGGCTCAGAGAAATGGGCTTAACACTTGGACAAAGTGTTCCACCCCATCTTTTGAGAGAGGCATCAGTATTGTGTGTTATGCTAGAATTTGTCTGCATTAGCTAAAATCATGGCTTAAGGTGTCATTTGTCACTGGTGTGAGACTATATGCAGATACATGGTGTAGAGACCCTATTGGGCTGATATCCTACTTTTTCCAGTTCTAGAGTCCTTAATACCATTCCCCTCTATTCTCTTCCTGTAATGTTTTTTAGAGGTGCCTTGACTCGCCAAGATTACTTGCCCTCCTCTTCCCCAAACACTTGGTAAAAGCTAAGAGGACCTGATTATATGAGCGCTTAGGCCATTATATATCAATGGCACCTGGTATGGCCTTAGCTAATGGCTAATCACTGGACAAAAGGCAAAGTAGGACCTGCGGACCACGTGGCAGGAAGAGAGTGGTGATTGTTAGGAACTAGTGTGGGTTCACCAAGAGCAAATCACAAAACAGAGCCTCATTTTCTCTTGTCAAAAGAGTGATATGTCTACTAAAAGAAGACTATTCAAATGCCAAACCTGGGACTATATCCAATTTTAAGCCTCAGATTTAAGAGGGTCATTAGCTTATCAGAAAGAGACCAGGATGGAATGGGGAAATAAAATATATCATGGATGATGGTTTAAAGAAATTGGAGATATTTGGCTGGAGGCAATAGGGTGTGGGGGCTTTCAGAGGGAGGCATCATAACATAATGATTAAAAATACGACTTTTTGAGTCTCAACAGACCTAGATTTGAATCTCAGGTCTGTCATTTACCAGCTCTGTGTCTCCAGATACATTACTTAGACTCTTGAGTTTCAATTTCCTCATCTATAAGAAGTGAGTTATACTAACACTTAGCTCACTGGGCTATTGTGAGGATTAACTGAAGTCAGCAAGTGCCTGGCACAGAGGAAGATCTCAATAAATTTTACTGCTAGGGTGAAGGTAACCACCTTCAGATTCTGAAGAGGGATTTGGTTTTCTATGGGTGGCTCTAGAGGGCTTGATCAGGATCAGCGGGTATAAAAAACAGACACACGAATTTCAGCTCAATATAAAGAAATCATTTCTCTGATTGGAGCTGTCCAGCAGTGGCACCAGCTTCACCTAGAGTTGATCAAGCTGTTAGTGGGCTGTCAGGTCCTAGGACCAATCCCAGTAATTGAAGCAACTCAAGCCTCACTCTTGAAGACACAGCAGCAAGTAACACTAATGTATTACTGCTGCCAAGCTTGCATGTACAGGCTCTGGAGTCAAACAGACATGGGTGTGGATCCAGGCCCTACCACACACTAACTCTGTGACCTTGGGCAAGCCTTTACTTCTCAGTCTAATCATCTTCATATGTAAAACTGAATTTATAGAATTCTTATAATAGTTAAATTAACTAACTCATGTAAAGTGCTTAACATAGTTCTTGGTAGACAATAAGCTCTAGGTACAGGTTAGCTTGTGGTAGCAGCAGTAGTAATAGTAACAGCAGTGTTAGTAGGAGTAGTAGCGGAAGTTATTATTCATCCAACCATGGGAATAAATGACTTCTGCTGCTAAAATTGAAAGTCGCTGACACAAACTGTAACATTCCATGTGGGAAACAGCATGGTAAAGGTGCAGAGACAGAAGGAACAAGATGGGTGTGAAATGGGGTTGGGAGTTTGGAGGAAGGCCTGGGTGAGCATGGGCCAGGCCAAAGAGAAGATCCACCAGAGGGCAGTGGCTGAAGAGGAACTTTGGATGCCGGGATGAGAGATTTGGACTTTATCCTGAAAGCAAATGGGAGCACTGAAAAAATTAAGATGAACTTTGCGAGGAAAGAAAACCACACCATAGGGTTCCACAAATGGAGAACTTTATGAGGCTGAGGGCACCTGAGATAAGGGCTGTGAGGCTCTAGATTAGTGGGATAATTTCTGAAGGAGAAAAAGAGAAATAATAACAACTAGCATTTGTTGATACTAGACAGTGTTCCTAGCATTTTGCATTCTCAAAGTCACTTGATCCTCTATGAAGAAGGTATTGCTATTGGAATTCCCATTTTATACATGAGGAAACCAGAGTCAAAGGAAACAAGTGACTTCCCCAAGGTTACGTAGAAAGATCTAGGAAGATCTAGGTAGTCTGACTCCTGAACTCATTCACTTAACCACGACCCTATGACCTGTGCCAAGCTGGTGGCAGACAGGGGGTCTGTCTAAGTTTCTGAAGGGGATGGTGACTGGATGCATCTGCCCTCTCCCACCCTTTCATCTGCAGGCTTCCAACATGGCCTGGCTTTGTCCCGGACTGCCAGGATTGGCTTTACTCACCCTCCTCAGCTTAACAAAGTGAAAATTAATATTTAATTATTCTCCTAAATGAAAATCGATGGCTCTGTTGGCCAGCCCAAGCAATGTCCGTGCCATCAATCTTTCCTCTGGGCCTGCCAGGGGCAGCAGCAGCTTTAGTCACCTGGCCTCAGGCCCACCAGCATGAAGGGAAGAGGGTGTCCAGCTCTCTCTAGGTACTGGGTCCTGGGCACAGCTGCCATCTACTGGAAAAGCATGGAAAGACTTCAATTTGGGCTCCTCCTAGAGACAGGAAAGATAGTTACTGTGGGAGCAAGAAAGGTTGTCTCCCCAGAGAAAAAGCCTGAACCCCTAGGGAACATGTCATAGTATCTACTGGACTGGGACCTCACCATAACTCCCCTCCACATGCTCCTGCTAATTTCTGTCACCTATCAAAACTGGGCTCCCTGCTCAGGAGGACTTCCTTTAAACCTCAGTGGTCTGTCCCACCTTCTTCTCTATAAAGCCGAAGCTACTTCTTGCAACCTCATTTTAAGCTCCAGAATCCACCTGAAGAAGGTTAGGCCAACCTTATCCCAGAAGGTGCCCTCCTACTTGTCTCTATCCTTGCTCATGACCACCTTTCCCTTGGGCATTCATCCCTTCAAACACTGTGAAGGAGACAGACAGAACTGAGTGAATTTGCTTTTGCAAGTTGTGCCTGGCGCAAAACAGCTTGGGTGGAAAGGGCAAGTGGGGGCTAAAATCCAGCCATGCTCTATTGACCAAGCCATGCACATTATCACAGGGCTGTGTCAGCCCAGAGGGGGAGGCACATTCTTTTCCTAATTCATCCCATAGTGGGGGGAGTGACTTTTTGTAACTCATACGAAGACACTGTATGTGCTAGCAGCTTCCCAGTGAATGAATTGGAAGCTTTGACCTCAAGGAGCTTTTTCAGCCCAGAAATAACTCCTTGCATCTCAGTGGGGTTTACCTAGGCACATAAAAGAGGCATCAGAATAGAGAGAGAGGAGATGCTTCACAATGGAGGTGCTATCTGAGCCCAATCATGACCATATTTCATCACATTTGAGGGTCTAGAAAGCTAAAAGACAAGGCAACTTCTGGAATCCTAGGTACAGTGTGAAAACTGGCAGTGAAGAAGTCCAAGGAAGGTGTCTAAGGCTTCATATGAATGGAAAATATTGTGTATTTTGGGCAGCAAGGGAGGCAGGACCTACAAATTTGGACTGTCAGTCTTAGGATCTTTGATTTTATTGGGAGGCTTGCAATGGGGCACCATGGATGGATTTTAGTCAGGAAAGAGTGAGGGATTGGTTTTAAATGCTCACTCCAGCTTCAGTGTGATGGTTGGATGGAGAGAGGAAGCAACATTGGAGACAGATGATCCTTTAGGACACTGTTGCTTGAGTGCAGCTGAATGATGATGCTGGTCTGGAGCTAGAGATAGGGCAGGAATGGGGAGAAAACAATAGACTTGAGAGCTATTTAGGATGTCCATATAGACTTTAGAGCAGTGGCAACTGGCATCGGATTGAATTAGAAGAAGGTGTGAGGTAGAACAAAGAGCTGAAAATGGTGTAGCTTACTTTTTCTCTTCTTCACTCTTCCCTGCATCCCTGACACCTCTCTTAGACCCACCAGTAATCCTGAAAAGTATTCTTCCCATGGTGGAAGTGGCTAAGGGCACAGGTGTTCAGTGTTAGGAATAGTTGGCATCAAAACAGAAATGTCTGAAGAGGGCAACGCTGAGCCCAAAGTAGAAATTTTATACAAGTCAAGCAGGGAGAAGACTTGCCTTTCCTCCTGCTCATGGTGGCTGAAGTACCGGGGCCTCATATGCCTCCAACCTTCCCCACTCCACTGCCTGGAATAAGTTGTTTTCTCCTCTTTCTGACATTCTCTATTTTGATTTTCCCTCCAGAGTTGGCCCTGAAGCAGACAGGGGTCTGGACTCTACCTGGGAAACTCTCAAGGGAATAGGTGCTCAGCCAAGGTCAAGAGCTCACCTGAGGTCCCATGACAAATTCTTGGCCAAGGAGGCAAAACCCTCTTTTCCTAAAGGGGGAACTGGGATTACCTTACCCTGCTCCCACATCTCTCCCCTGGCTGTGATGGCTGTGGCAGGAACAAGGCAGGATAGGGTTGCTTAGGCAGTTCATGTGGCTAGCTCTCTTTCTCCTTCAGCCACATGGAGCATACCTAAATCCTAGGTATCCTCTGTAACCATTTCCCAGTGGGGACCAAAGGAGAACCAGCTCTCCCCGACCCTGTCCTCAGCCTCTTGGGCTCCTCCTCCCCGGGGACTTCCTGCATCTCCAAACTCCCAAACTGCCAACATCCTCAACATTTAAGCCGTAAATCTAAAAGTCAGCCAATATTTCCTTCTCTCCCTCAGTTCCCATATCCAATAGAACCTTAGTCCAGTTAATCATCCTAAACATCTCTTGAATTTATCCATTTCCTTCTGCCCTGGTCCAGGTCACCTCGCCCCTTACCTTGATTACTGATCTTCCTATTTCTAATCTTTCCCTTTCCAATCTTTTCTCTGCACAGTGATAGCTCATGGGAACTTTCCCTACTTAATATCCTTCCCTGGATCCCTACTGCCTTTGAAATACAACAAAGTTTAAATTCCCTGTGATTTTCACAACCTGCCCCAACCTGGCCATTGGCTACCTTTTAGTTTTACACCCTTCCATTAAAAACAAACAAACAGAACACTGCAAGGTAGGATCATGATTCTCCCTTTTACTAATACTGAGACTCAAAGACCTTAAAGAAGTTGCCAGTGATGGAGTCACAATTTAAATCCACATCTATATGACTCAGATTACTGCAATTTGCTCTGCCCTGGCCACCTCCATGCCAGGTGCCTACCAGAATCCTTGCTCCCTTAGACCTGCAGTTCCCTTTCCACCCCCCGCCCCCTGTCATCTGGAGCGCTCAGCTTCCAGCTCTCCCTCTCCCATTATCTCCATGTGGCCCAATGACTCCAGTCCTGCAAGGCCCGGGTCAAACTTTGCCTCCTCTGTGAAGCTTTCCCTGTTTCAACCTCTCCAGTTGAAGATCAGCCTCTCTCACAACACTGTACTTTGCACTCCTCCGAAGGCCCTGGTCACCCTGAGCCTCATTACTTGTGTTCATGTCTTAAGAATGGAGGTAAGCAGCACAACACAAAAACATGGGCTTCAGCATCAGACAGACCTGGGGGCAAATGCCAGCTCCACCGCTCACTCATCACGAGATCTTGAACAAGTGATTTAACCTCCCTAAGCCTCAACTTTCCCATCTGTACTATAGGGATAATGATATTACCTTGCAGAGCAGTTGGAAGGAATTTAGAGAGAATGCATGTAAAGTGTCCCAGAAAGGGCCTGGTGTATAGTGGGCTTTTAGGAAATTGTGGCACTGTCTTTCCCTCTATAAGCCATTGAGGACAGATTCCCAAAGGTTGTTGCTGTCTCCTGTGAAGGGCCTTGCCTGGGGCTCTTCACAGATTTCAGAAAATGCCCGCATGGTGGAAAGCCCAGGTGCTTTCCAAGACTCTGAGGCTCGGACCCTGCCAGGTCTGTGGGACATGTATATACCACTTAATGCCCATTCTCCATGAAAGAGTGGGGGAGGGGAGGGGGAAAGGGATGTCCCCCAGAGCACTGATGAGCTCCATCTCTCCAGAAACCCAGCCAGGGAGACAGCTGCCATGGAAACCACTGCTGTCACATGTGCTCGTCACTCTAGGTTCCAGAGAGAAATTCTCAGGGTCTATTTAAGAACTAATAAAATAATGATGGTCTTGCTCACCCTCACTGCCCCCCACCCCAGGCTTCTTCCCGTCTTTCATTCTTCCCTGCCACTCTCCTCCCTGACTTTCCCGCATCCCCTTCCTGACCCCTTATCCATTCGTTTCCCTCCCATATCCACCAGTATTTCTCTTTCCTTGCCCCTTTCTAGGTCTCTCTCTCTCTCTCTCTCATTGTTTCTGTCTTCCTGTGTCTCTTCATCTCTCCTTGTTTCTCTGCTCTCCATGGCTCTGTCTCTTGGTCTCTCCTCCACAATCACAGGTGGCCATGCCCAGGGACGGTTCCCGTTCCTCCTGGTCCCTGGTCCCGGCCAATCCAGACCTGCCCAGCTCGCCCTGATCTGCTTGGATTGATCAGTCATCCCCTCTAGACTGCAGCCTGAGTCCTGTCGGTGTCTCGGCCCCCACCCACAACCCGGTACACTGCAGGGGCTCCACCACCAGCGGGTGGGTGTGTCAGAGCGTATAAGAACCTGAGCCCTGGGTGGGAGGGGGATTGCACTGGTGCAGGCTTGGCCTGTTTTCCTTGCCTTCTTCTTCTTCTTCTTCTCCTCTTTTTTTTTAATAATCCCTCCCCACTCCCCCACCCCCAAATTTGATCCAAAGGAAATTGCTCAACTGTGACTGCCAGGGCGTTACCATGGTTACTGGGTAGCACTTGTGGCTATGGTAACAGGAAGCTGCCTGTTGTCTCGGCAACGAGCACATTGGTAGAGGATGGAGTGGCCCTGATTGGTGCAGAAGCAGTGCATTTCCTGAAGGGAGGGGGTCAGATCATCACCTTCTCAGGCCAGATGGGCATCAGTACCCCTTCCTCCATAACGGGAAGGCCGCTGTTCTTTCCTCCCGGCACTCAGCTCTCTGCCCCCAACAATAATTCCTCACTTCCTACGCACCCAGCTTTTGGCAGTTTACAAAGACCTTTTGCGTCCCCATTATCTCATGTGATCCCCACAACACCCATGAGAGGAAGGTGAGATGGGGATTCAATCATGAATTCTCTCAGGGTGGTTGGGGGCTGGGAATGTGTGGGGGTGTATGTCGAAATCACCTAGGAGATTTTACAAATTATACAGTCCCCCACCTTGAGAGTCTGGTATGATTCCCAGGTGATTCTTATCTATCCTTGATCAGGGAACCCCCGAATTAGAAGGTGAAATTCGTTGGCGGGGGAGGGGATAAAGGGAAGAGTCAAGCTGCTTTCCAGGTTTGTAGCTTGGATGACTGGAAGGATCAGGTCGGGGCAAAAAGATAAGCTCTGGTGTGGATGTGTTGAGTGGAAGATGCCAGTGGGACTTTTTAGTCAGACTGTCCAGCAAACAGCTGGGTACACGGGTCTGAAGCTCAGGAGGGACGTGTGGGTTGGGGAGGCAGAGATCTGAGTCAGCCCTGTGAGGATGGTAACTGAGGCTGTGGGTGTGGATGAGACTCTTGAGGAAGAACGGGAACAGAGGGATGAGCAAGGCTGAGGACGGTGCCCTGGAGAATGCCAGCCTCCTCAAGGGAAGGGGGGTCCAGGGAGGAAGCTGAGGGGGTGAGTGTAGACACTGTGGTAATACAGAATCTTAGGAAAACTTCCCCCCATTTAACAAACTGAATCTGAGAGAGGGTGGCTTACTCGAAGTCATACAACCATTAAATGGCAGAGCTGGGGTAGACAGCACTAAGTCCAGTTCCCAGCTTGTTTAATCTAAATGACATATAGAATTTTATTCTCAGTTTTAGAACAAAACACAAGTCTTCGATATCAATTCCACCCTCCCACCCAACTCCTCTCACTCATAACCTTTAAGGAGGTCCAGGAGCCAGAGGGACAGGTGCACATTGTCCTAGCCCAGAGCCCAAAGCAAAATCTCTTTAACCACCATGGTCCATCCTGGCTTGCCACCAGTTTTCTATGACCCAACCCTTCAGATTTCAGCAGCTCTTAAATTCCCCAGTTTAAGGAAGGAATCTTGGAGAAAATCTATAGCCCACCATGAAGCTGGTGGAGTGCAGAGTTCAAAGGGGCCAGGGCTTAGACCCTGAGACATCCAGGGGAGGAGAAGCTGGGTGCCAGGACCAGGCAGTTGTGCTGACTAGGTGTGTTGGTCCAATGTCTTTCAGATGAATCGTCCGATCCAAGTGAAGCCGGCTGCCAGTGAGGGTCGAGGAGGTAACTTCCCTATCTGACAAACCCCAGGGTATCACCCTTGTAGGGGATGGTGGGTCAACTCCTCGTGTCAGTCCTACCTATGGTTTATTACTAGAGCTTCCTTGGGTTGGAGGGAAAGCGGGGCCCAGAGTTGCTCAGCACCAGAAACAGCTTAGCCTTCCCAGCTCAGACTGAGGAGAGATGGGGCCCCAGGGTCCCCAGACACAAAAGAGGCAGGAAGATGCTGGAGATAGAGGAAGGGAGCTCTTGACACCTTGCCCTTGAAAGAGTTCACTCCTGTTTTTTCAGTTGGAATTTCCAGATTTGTTTGAAGAACGAGGCTGGAATTACTCTCCTTTTGTATATTTTTCTGATCAGAGACAACCCAGTCCACTATGGATTGAGGCCACTCATTTCTTCACGGCAACTATCTGGTTACTTATGGCAAAAGATGAGTCTAGTAAGACAGACTTTGCAGGCCATAGTAAGGAATTTAACTCTATTGAGGACCATGGAAAGGCTTCAGAGGTTTTTTTGTTTTTTTTTAGAAGTACTGTTTCCTGTTGCATAAAGACCAATGCTCCTTAACAACAGGAGGGGTAGACAGCCTGTGCTTTTTTGACAGTCAGCTACATTCCAGGCAGCTTCCATATTGGAAAAGTGATGCTAGCTTCTGGTGTCAGTTCTTTGGTGTTTTCCTCAACTTTTGGTCTTCTATCATTCCAGTTTATCTGCCAATAGCCCTGGTGTCTGCTGATTTCTCTCCCATGGATAAAACTCTCTCCCTGTCTTACCCAAGATCAGCCATGGTGTTGCTAGGTGGAAGAAGCTGCCCCTGATCAGGGAGAGAATGGAATTTAATTGACAGGCATTTATTGACTCCTACTAATTCTGACACCGTCTCAGACTTCCTGCTCACTGTCTACACCTGAAAGAGGGCTCTGGTAGCTTCATAGTTCCATTGTGGAGTTTTTTCCTCCATGAAAGAATTCTTTTATCTTTTTAGAAGATCTGACCTTTGGTCTGTGCTTCTCAATTTCAGGTCAAGATGTTATCACCTCTACTTTGCCTTGAAGAGATATTTCCAAGTTTCTTCCTCCCCTTTACACAAATGTCCTCCTTTTCTACCACATTCTTTCCAGACAGGTTTTTGAGAAGTTCCAGCCTCCATACAGAACCCCTGGTTTACTTTTCCCAAGGATTTCTACCTTTTGGGAAGCGCTGTTAGGCATTGAGGCCATTGTTGGCTATTGTTGGCCATCTTCTAAGTCTTGTCCACAAACACTAGCAAGTCCCATCACGCAGAGGCCAGTTGAGAGTACCTGAATGAGCTAGGAAGCAGACAGGTTGAGTTTATTCAACCATCCAACCAACATGTTCTGAGTAACTTACTCCACATTAAGCATAGAAATGTGGGCAAGGCAGCCCTCGCATTGAGTCTGAAGCTATGAGGGGATAATAAACAAGGGGTTACAATTCAGTGTGACCAGGGTCTTTCAAGTCCTGGAGGGATTGTGGGCACAATAAGAAGAGGCACCTCTCTTAGTCTGGGAGGTCAAGATGGGCTCCTAGAGATATTAATATTCAAGCTGAGATCTCAAGGATGGACAAGAAGTAGTCAAATAGAGAAAGGAGGTGAGAGGGAGCAAGTGTTTAGACAGAGGGAATAGCGTGCACAGAGTTCAGAACATGAGTGACTTGGAGTCTGGTTCAGGAACTCAGCTCACAATTTAAGGGGCACTCTTGCTGTTTGGAATCCAATACAACTTGTTGGGATGAGGGCAACTGTACAAAGGAGGCTTCCGATGATGCTTCTGCTTGTCCTGGTCCATCTGCCCTCATCATCTGGGCCACACTCAGTGGTATCAGCCTGAATTTTATCATTTTCCTCCCCTTTTTTGTACAGGTTTTTCAGGTGTCACATCATTGACAAATTCTGTGACCTGTGGCAGCCCACCTATACACCTGTTCAGATTCAGAGCAGCTCAAGAGAGCAGGATAAGCAAATCTAGTTGAAAAGAGGTCTGCCTGGCAGTGGAATTCATAATTTTAGTAGTTATGTGTTACACAGGTATGTCTTGACAAGTAATGGCTCTTAACACACATATACTCCAAATGCATTCATGAGTAATCCTTGCAGGTTTAGATGACCAGATCTCTCAATCCCTTTCTGCTCCCACTCAGAGTCACCAAATGCTCCCTGCTACATTTTCTGGAGAGAGGAGGCACATGTACTGTCTTGCAGAACCATTAGGCCCTTACAATTTATTAGTATTTAACTACCAACTGATCTGTGTTAGATAATCTTGATACTAATCAAAAAGTATTCCTTTCCGTCAATGTTATATATTGCTTCTAAAGTAAGTTCAGCTCTCTGCTGAATTTTAACACAAATTAGAGCTTTAGAAACTCAACTTTTAAAACGGTATCAGATTTTGCTTTTTTGAAATGTAACATTTGACACCAGTGTGGGACAGCTTGCCCTATTCAAGTCTTATTTCTGTGATCTTAAACATTCTATAAAACTTCAGAGTTTGGGGGGATGAGTTAAGTGGGTGATGGGCATTAAAGGGGGCACTTTTTTGGATGAGCACGGGTGTCATATGTAAGAAATGAATAGTTGGGTTCTACTCCTGAAACCAAGACTGCACTGTATGTTAACAAACTTGAATTTAAATTTTAAAAATTATTTTAAAAAACTTCAGAGTTAACGGTCACCCCTGTCCTGATATATTTAAGCCTATAAGCTTGTGTTTTTATTATTCCTGAAATTAAATCCTTTAGTTTACAGTTAATTAATAGTGATTTCTTTTTTTTTAAACATATTTAGAAGCTGTTTTTTTTTAAATATTTTTTAATTTTATTTCTAGGATAGAGAGAGACAGAGTGAACAGGGGAGGGTCAGAGGGAGAGGGAGACACAGACTCTGGAACAGGCTCCAGGCTCTGAGCTGGCAGTCAGCACAGAGGCCGACGCGGGGCTCGAAACCACGAACCGTGAGATCATGACCTAAGCGAAAGTCGGACGCTTAACGGACTAAGCCACCCAGGCGCCCCTAATTAAAAGTGATTTCTATATCTTTTAAGAATACTGATATCAATGCAGGCCTAGTCTAAAGGCTATCCAAAGCAAATAGTATAATCTTCCAAAATTCCACCATTTTCTTCTGGAAAGAAGTATTAGATTTTTCCCTCATAAAATAGGGATCACCAACTCAAATGCTACAGGAACCAGAAAGGTAACTTTAAATGGGTGAGACTGTCATGATTTAATTACAATTTATATTTTAATTATATTAAATGTTGGCAACTAATTCGATTTTTAAAGTTTATTTATTTATTTTGAGAGAGAGAGAGTGAACATGAGGAGGGGGGACGGGGCAGGGAGGAGAGAGAATCTCAAGCAGGCTCCCTGCTATCAGTGCTGAGCCTGACTGGGGGGCTCAATCTCACAAACTGTGAGATCATGACCTGAGCCAAAATCAAGAGTCTAACGCTTAACCGACCGAGCCACCCAGGGGTCCAAACTAATTCATTTTTAAAAAATTTTTTTAATGTTTATTTATTTTTGAGAGAGACAGAGTGCAAGTGGGGGACGGGCAGAGAGAGAGAGACATAGAATCTGAAGCAGGCTCCAGGCTCTGAGCTGCCAGCACAGAGCCAGACACGGGGCTCGAACTCACAGACTGTGAGATCATGACCTGAGCTGAAGTCGGAAGCTCAACCAACTGAGCCACCCAGGCACCCCTCAACTAATTCAATTTTTAAAAGTTGACCAGCACTGTGAGAACCTAACCAAACCTATTAGTTTTGCCTCTTTGGCCCAAAGACTTCCATTTCTTCCCATCTGCGTATAGGAGTAATCTATTGTGTACACATGAGCTTTTTCATGAAAATAGTTACTTTATATTCTCTCTTGAATTTTGATGCCAGTGAAACTGAGTGGTATTTCTCTTCTTTTTAATCAATAGGCATAAGATTTGTGATTGAAGTAACCTGTGTTTTAAACACACTGTATGTTGTAGTACTTTTAGAAGTTATTGGTGACACTTGTACAGTCAATGCTTACAATGCAGTAATAGCATCACAACAGGATCTGCCTGACAGAAGGTGCTGGAGGCCCTCTTCTTCCACTATCATCCTTTGCTGCCTTGATGGTACTCAGAGTGTCAGATGTGCATCCAGGTCTTCATGGACTATGTTATAGCAGCCTTTGAATGTACCTCAGCCTTTTCCCATAAATTCTGCAGCTAAGTTCCATGCAGTTTATGCACTCCATACTCCATGCCTATATTTTACATCCTGTGGCACTGAGTGGTACTCTTGAAAGAAAATGCACTTAATTTCCAAAACGGAATAATACCCTAATTATACTAAAGGCACCCATTTCTACATAAAACAAACATAGTGCCAGAAGCTTTTCTCCTCAGCATTTGGATTTATTTGAATGTGAACATTAAAATGTGCCTGGATAAAAATTCAAGGTTCATGTATTTCAAAATGTTAACTTCAAATTACATGAGGTCAGACCTCGGGATCCCCAAACCCTTCATAGAATGGTTACTAAATAAGTCTTTTTCCCCCTATTTTTCAAGCTTTATTGAGATACAACATATGTAAATTTAAGATATGCAATGCGATTATTTGATACAGGTATATATTGCAAAATGGTTACCACAAGGTTAGTTAACAGTTCTTAACTCTATTTTATTTGCTGCTCAGCATAGAGACTGTATTTGATTTTTCCTAACTTACATTATCTCTGCTATGGAAGTACAAAAAAATAAGTTAAGTTGTAAGTACCAATCTTATAAGAAAAGCATTTTTTAGTCCTAAGGCAAAATCTTCAAAATCATTTAACTCCTGTTTATTTTTTCCTCTCTTTTCAGATTTTATAACATAAAATCAATAAATACATAAATCACAGTAGTGATTGCTCTGCTTGTCCCATTCTCCAAATTAGGCTGTATTATTGTTATTTTTTACCTCACAAATATTCATGTATCCAGGATGCCTGAGGCACAATATAGATTAAGTAATCAATCCATGCACTCTTTCCACTTTAGTTTTTTGAAACTTTAAAATTTTAAATGTTCTCTGAAGTAAGGCATCTCTTTTTTTAATCTTAAAGTTTGGTGTAACTGAAAAGGCTAATGATCTGTTATCACATCAACCCTCCTGTCACCATCCTATAATTAATTAAGTAATTTCTACCCGTATTTGCACGGGCTTGTTTAAATATCTGCCTGGATTTTGAATAATAAATACTGTATATATAATTATCTAGCTAGGTGGGCTGTATCTTTCAAATTTTATCCATGATTCTACTTCATTCGGTGCTTAACAACTAAACTTTGAGTTAAAGTGAAGTTTTGAGCTAGGTTTTTCAGAATTGCATAATACTGGGACATATTCTCTGACCTTGGTCAGATACACACCTTAGCTACAATTGTTCAGCCTGTCACCTGATGCTCATATCTGTCTTTGATCCTTATACTTACTTAACTCTAAAAGGTATTCGTCCAGTGACGAGCTGACTGGATAAAATTCACACCAGTGCTTAAGACGACTCAAGTTAAAGTTTCACTTCCTAAAATTAATTCCACCTCTGAAGGTAAAGGGAGATGCTTTCCTTTACCTTTTTGGTAAAGCTTTTCCTGCTTGACTCAGAGCAGATCACCCGAAGCTGATTGTTAACACTTTTAAGCTATGGCAGTGGCTGAACAGTGCTGACGAGCCCTTCAGATACAGCCTGCAGAAGGAAAATGTGGTCTGGAAGCTGAGATTCTTTTCTCTCAGAGGAACCTGGATTCTCAGGCTTGGTCTACCTTTCTTCCTCACTTCGTGGTTCTCCTGGACCAGGCTTAAGGGACAACAGAGTCTCTGTTCTTTCCTGGTCTATGTGCCTATTTTTCAGCACTCCTTAAAGCCCTTCTTCACTTTTTTTTTCTTCCAAGATTTTATTTAAATTCATGTTAGTTAACATGTAGTGTATATTGGTTTCAGGAGTAGAATTTAGTGATTCATCAGTTACATGTAACACACAGTGCTCATCACAACAAGTACCCTACTTAATGCCCATCGCCCATCACGCATCTAGCCCATCCCCTTACCCACTTCCCTCCATCAACCCTCAGTTTGTTCTCTATAGCTAAGCGTCTCTTATGGTTTGCCTCCCTTTCTGGTTTTATCTTATTTTTCCAGCTCTTCTTCATTTTTAAAAATTACAGTAAAATAGGCATAACATAAACTTTATCACCTTTACCACTTTTTTATTCACCTTTACATTTTTAAGTTCACTCGTATAAACTCTATTTCACATTGTTGTTGTGCAACCCATCTCCAAAATTTCTTCATCTTATAAAACCCCAAATCTGTACCCATTAAATAACTCCCTCCAGCTGCTGTAACCATCATTCTACTTTCCATGTCTGTGAATTTGACTCCTCTGGATATCTCACATAACTGAAATCACACAGTATTTGTCTCTTTGTGACTGGCCTATTTTACTTAGCATCATGTCTTCAGGGTTCACCCATGTTGTAGCATATATCAGATTTCCCTTCCTTCTAAAGGCTGAATAACATTCCATTTCTTTATCCATCCATTGGTTGATAGACACCTGGGTTGCTTCCATGCTTAACTCTTGTGGCTAATGCTACTATGAACATGAGTGTACAAATATCTCTTTGAGACTCTGCTTTCAATTCTTTTTGATATAACACCCAAAACTGGTATTGCTGGATCATATGGTAATCCTTTTTTTTTTTTTTAATTTATTTCTAGAAGAGAGAGAGAGAGAGACAGCGTGAGCAGGGGAGGGTCAGAGAGAGAGAGAGTCACAGACTGAAACAGGCTCCAGGCTCTGAGCTGGCAGTCAGCACAGAGCCCGACGCGGGGCTCGAACCCACGAACCGCGAGATCACGACCTAAGCGAAAGTCGGCCGCTTAACCGACTAAGCCACCCAGGCGCCCCGGTAATCCTATTTTTAATTTTGGGCAGAACTGCCATACTGTTTTCCATAGTGGCTATACCACTTTACGTTCCTACCAGCAATGCGCCAACTCCCCAGTTTCAATTTCTCCACATTCTTTCCAACACTTGCTATTTTTTCCTCCTTCTCCTTCCTTTCCTCCTCCTGCTTCTCCTCCTCCTCTTCCACCTCCTTCTCCTTCTTCTCCATCTCCTTCTCCTTCAACAGTCATCCTGGAACACCTGGGAGCCTCACGCAGTTAAGCAGCTGACTCTTGGTATGGGTTCAGGTCATTGTCTCTGGGTTGTGGGATTGAGCCCTGCATGGGGCTCCCTGCTGAGCTGAGCCTGCTTAGGATTCTTTCTCTCTCCCTCTCTCTCTTTGCCCCTCTTCCACTTATGTGTGCTCTCTCTCTCAAAATAAATTAACTAAAAAAAACTTAAACAACCCTTCCCCCCTCAAACTAGTCATCCTAATAGTTGTAAGGTAATATGGTTTATGGTTTTAATTTTCACTTACTTAAGGATTTACAGTAATGTTGAGCATTTTTGCATATGCTTACTGGCATTTTGTATATCTTCTTTGGAGAAAAGTTTATTTAAGCCCTTGGCTCACTTTTTAATAGGATTATTTGTTTTTTGTTGTTGTTGAGTTGTAGGAGCTCTTTATTCTGGATATTAATCCTTTATCAGATATATGATTTGCAAATATTTCCTCCCATTCTGTAGCTCTGAGTGTGTTCTTTGATGTACATAAGTTTTAAATGTTGATGTCGTTTGGTTTATCTATTTTTACTTTTGTTGCCTGTGTGTGTGGTGTCATATCTAAGAAACCATGCCAAATGCAAGGTCATAAAGTTTTCCCCTGGTTTCTTCTAAGAGTTATACTTTTAGCACTCATGCTTAGGATTTTGATTTATTTTCAGTTAACTTTTGTATATGGTGAAAGTAAGGGCCCAGTGTCGTTCTTTTGCATGGACATACCCACTTTTCTCAGCACTATTTGTTGAAAAGACTGGCCCTCTTGTCAAAAATCATTTGACCATATATGCGAGGGCTTATTTCTAGCCTTTCTGTTAAATTCCATTGGTCTGCATGTCTTTATGCCAGTGTCATGCTGCTTGACTACTGCAGCTTTGCAATAATTTGAAATCTGAAAGTGTGAGATCTCAAACTTTCTTCTTTTTCAAGAGTGTCTTGACTATTCGAGGTTTCTTCAGATTCCATATGAATTTTAGGATGGATTTCTCTATTTCTGCAAAAAAAAATACCATTGGGAATTTAGTAGAAATTATATTAAATCTGTAGACCTCTTTGGGTAGTAGTGATAGCTAGCAGTATTAAGTCTTTCAATCCATGAACACAAGATGTCTTCCCTTTATTTGTGTCTTCTTTCACTTCTTTCAGCAATATTTTGTAGTTTTCAGGATACCAGTCTTTTTCCTCCTTGTTTATGTTTATTCCTGAGTATTTTATTCTTTTTGATGCTACTATAAGTGGAATTGTTTTCTTAATTTCCTTTCTGGATTGTTCATTGCTAGCATATAGAAACACAACTGATTCTGTGTGTTGATTTTGTATTCTGCAACTTTGCTTAATTTGTTTGTTAGTTCTAACAGATGTGTGTGTGTGCGTGTGTGCGTGTGTGTGTAGAATTAAAGCTCTTCTTGATGCCTATAAGGTTGGGGCAGAAGACTCTAGTTTACCCTGACTATTTCCTTCACTGACTTTCCCGGGCTTTCTTGGCTCTTTGTGCTGGAGGCGTCACTAATAACATCAGGGGAGAGATGCTATACTCCAAATGCTACCACCAGCAAGGTGCCCTGGGTTGGAATTTGGACTGAAAGGTGAACCAGTATTTTTAAGATGTATTTGGTGGTTGGTACCCCAATGCTGTAACCTTGTTCCTACACAGTCCTTACAATCATGACATCCCACCAACAGGAAAGTGAGTGCGTGTGAGAGGCCTAGAAGCCAGAAACTTGGGCCTTTCAGGAATTCCTTTGGGCCAATTTGAGGCAGAGCCTTCTTTCTTTTTTTAAAAAAAAAATTAAATCATTTTTAATTTATTGTTTGTGTGAGAGAGAGAGAAAGAGAGAGAGAGCCAGTGGGGAGAGGCAGAGAGAGAGAGGGAGACACAGAATCTGAAGCAGGCTCCAGGATCTAAGCTGTCAGCATAGAGCCCTAAGTGGGGCTCAGACTCACAAACCACAAGATCACGACCTGAGCCAAAGTCGGAGGCTTAACCAACTGAGCCACCCAGGCACCCCAGAGCCTCCTTTCTTGAACAGCATCTTGGTGCCTTTCTTGAGGAAGAGGGGGTGAACTGACTGACTCTAGGCTCTCAAGCCCATCATTTGCTGCATTAAAATCCCTGACCTGAATGACCAGTTGCACAAGGCAGCTTTAAGGAGAAGGGCCTCTGGGCCCAAGCAACTTGATGTGTGTTCAAAAAAGTATTTGATATAAGAGCAAGGAGTACACCTTAGTTGACAACAAGAGAATGTGGTTATGCCATTCCACTGTGTGTCTATCTAATTCTGTCTCAACTCCACACTAATGCTATCTTTCAATTCCTTCCACTCTGGGAAGGTTGAGCCTCTTGTTTGATATTCCATCTTTCTAGGGCCCTACCCACCACCTATGGTATGAGTTTCTTCAGACATTTCTGACCCACTTATTATAGAATCCTCTCTTTACCAAACTGATAGATAGAATTTGACCTAGAGGAAATTGAATTACCTGGGTTAAATCCCACCATCATCTCTCTCTGGGGGCATTAATCAGCCCTCAGAACCATCAGGGCTGTGTATTTGGGGGCTACTCTTAGGAGGTCTAGCCTGTACTTCTTTTTAACAGGTCTCCTGGGAACCTTATCCCACCATTTCAGGATCACCTGAAACACATGGTCATTGTGACCTAGATCATCCTCCTGTCAAACATCATCAACCTCCCGTAAAGTGGCAAAGAGAATACCAGGATTCAAGGTGATACTTGTGAAACAGGCAGTATAGAGCCCAGCCTATACCCCAGCCACATTTCAGTTTCAAATTCTGTATAGCCAAGTAGTCCAGGACCACAGAGTCAGTGTCCTCTCATGGAAACTGAAAGTCTGGCTTTGGCACTAGAAAAGAAGGATCAGAGAATTTCATGGTCTGTGGCATGAGCTTGAACTGACTATCATCAGGAGAAAAGAGTAACAAGAGGAAGAGCAGATAAAAGATCAGACCACTGTCTACATAATCCTATTTCCTGTTTTGGGGGCTCCATCTCAGCCTTGACATTTCTCTTCCTACCTAGGACTACCCGGATGCTGGTCCATGTGGTATAACATCTTACCTAGGTGCCGTCACCATCTTGCAGGCCCTACCCAATGACATAGCTGCAAATTAGGGCATCATGAAGCCCTCTTTAAGCCTTGGGACTCGAGGCCATAAGATCTTCTCTAGCCAACCCCCCACCTCCACCCTATGCTTCTGACAGACACATGGGCATACTTTAGTGTCATAGCTCAGAACAGTGACACATCTTCTGGGTGTGATTCTCTGACCAAACAGGGCCTGTCTTCCAATGTCAAGGCAAAGCCACTAGCAGACTGATCAAGCAATTCAAGAAAGACCTTTCCTTGTCTTCTTGGTTTCCTGAAAGGGATGATCTCAGATCCCTCTTCCTACACCATATGGAACTCTATTTGTTATCTGTTAGGTCAGTGGTTTTTAAAGGATTTTCCTTGGAGCTCCGTTTAGGGGGCACTAGAAGATGAAGCAAGAGGAACTTTAACCCACCCCCACCCCCACCCTCACTATTTTGGGTTCAGTCAGAGCAGTTGTCTCTTACATTTTGAGTTTCATCCTAATGTTTTTGTTAGAACAGCATATTCCACAGCCTTTTTTTTTTTTTTAAGAAAAAAAGAAAGAAAGAAACCAGTGATCTGTTCCAAAAGCACTCTTCTGCGGCTAACACTCCCAGAAGTGAAGCACACTCATTGGGTTGTACTCTCACCACAGAAGGTCGGCACTTCCTCTAGGATTCCAGCCACAATACATTATACATCCCTTCCCCCTCAGGATCACTGGACGGTAATCCTCTGGAGAGGGGACAGGATTCTGCTGAAACAGACTCTGCCTGTCCCATATAAACCATAGCCTCCACTCTCCACACAGACACAGCATTGATAGATACCTTAGGACCCCAGGGCAGCTTAGGCCGAACGCCACACCACCCAGGTAAAATATGGACACACACATAACCCTGCTGGAGATTCACTCTACTGCTAACTTCAGGGAGTCTATTCTTCCTTTTCATTGCCACCCAGGCTTCAGTCTATGACCCTCACCAGCCTTTTCTCCCTTGCACTCAGGACCTAGGGATCCCCGGTGGCCTAGCCAAGCTTGTCAAAGAGTAAAGGAGTTTGGGATGGGTTTTCTTGGGCTCTAGGATCTGAAGATGAAGCCTGAAGCCAAAATCTTATCCATTCCTTCTCTCTCAACTTATGTTGCCTACATGAAGCCACATCCTATTGCAGAGATTTCTGTTGGTGCAGAAAGGAGCAGGGCTTTGACAGTAGGCCCTGTGGGCTGGGCCCCTCTACGCTGGGCTCCTGGACGGTGCTGCTGAGACCTGACTTGCTAGATGAGCCCTGGTTTCCAGCCCCGGCTCTCCAGCTTTCTCCAAGGAACATATGATGCTTGCAGTCCCTTTCCTGGCATCTTTACTCCCAGAGGAAGAGGGAAGGCAGGGAGGGACCTGACTTGCTCTCAGGTGGCCATCCAAATCTACAGGCAGAACTTGTTCTTCTTAGTGTGAACACCTGGGGAAGGATCAGGGCAAGAGAACCAGGGAAGGCAGAAAGGAGGCAGTCGGGCTTGGTGAGGGCCTTGGAAGCTCAACGAGGGAATGAGGTGTTTGAGGTGGGAGTTAAGGAAAGGGGTCAAGGGCTTGGCAAGCTTAGGGGGATAATGCTAATGTTGGAGCCTCAGGACCCCAAGCTTCCTGCCTTTGGGAGGGGCACCCAAGTTGAGTTTGGTGCTAGACTTGGAGATTCATCATTCCAGTGTTCAATATCTGGGGATGAGGCAGTATGACGAGACAATGGCTTTCTGTGCTGTTTTTTGGCCCAGAACCTTCCTTGATTTACGCAGGAAGGGGCATTGATGGCACTGCCATCAGGCTGACTAGCAAAGGTGAATTTGTTTTCTCCTAATCCAATCTGAATACAAAGGCCTTCTCTGAGGACCCCTCCCTGAATAAGGCTGAAGTGGTCCAAAATAGCCTTTCTTGAACTCTAAGAACAGAAAGGTCAAACATATAAAAGATGTATATAGGGCTCTACCCAACCAAGGATATCAGCCAAATCATTTTCCACAAGAGAAGCAATCAGTCTTTCTTGTTTGTTTGTTTGTTTTTCCCCCAGGACCCAGGTTTTCATGGTGTATCTGGGTTAAGTTCTTTTCCTCTAGATCTGTCTGTAGATCATCCTTCCCCTCAAAGAAACCCAACCTTGCAGCCCCAGGGCATTCTCACTCCCTATACCTCTTCCCAGAGCTGGACTGTGGTGAGCTACCTACCTTCTTAAGTTCCTCTGGCTACTCTGGGGAGTTCAAGAGGACTTAGGGTCTCCAGGTCACTCCTGGATTTGTCCCCAGAGGACCGAAAGCTGTTTGTGGGAATGCTGGGGAAGCAGCAGGGTGAGGAGGACGTCAGGCGCCTGTTCCAGCCCTTTGGCCATATCGAGGAGTGCACCGTCTTGCGGAGCCCTGATGGCACCAGTAAAGGTGACTTGAGCTGACCCTGGGATTTCCTGCCTCATTCTGGACCGCATGGCCCTTTGGCCCCTGTGGCCTGAGCCACCGATCCTTCTATTCTGTCCCAGGCTGTGCCTTTGTGAAGTTCGGGAGTCAGGGGGAAGCTCAGGCAGCTATCCAGAGTCTGCATGGCAGCCGGACCATGGCGGTGAGGGCGGGCACCCGGGGCCCCGGGTGAGGCCGAGGCCGGTGGGGTGGGGACGGGCTCCTCCCCACACGCGATCGGTGCCCCAGCAAAAGGCCTAATGGGCAAAGCGCTTGGCCTAGGGCCAGGGCTGGGGTCTGGACTGGTCACGGCGGCCTCCCCTGCCCTACCCAGGGAGCCTCGTCCAGCCTCGTGGTCAAGCTGGCGGACACGGACAGGGAGCGCGCGCTGCGGCGGATGCAGCAGATGGCGGGCCAGCTGGGTGCCTTCCACCCCGCACCGCTGCCTCTGGGGGCGTGCGGAGCCTACACCACCGCGGTACGTGCCCGGCCCCAGAGGACACGGAAGGGCGGGTGGGCGGCTGGGCCAGGCCGGAGGTCGGGAGCCAGGGGAGCCGCCCGCCGCTGGGTCCTCCACAGCCGCCCTTCTTCCCTCCCAAAGATCCTGCAGCACCAGGCGGCCCTGCTGGCGGCGGCCCAGGGCCCGGGCCTAGGCCCCGTGGCCGCAGTGGCGGCCCAGATGCAGCACGTGGCGGCCTTCAGCCTGGTAGCCGCGCCGCTGTTGCCCGCCGCAGGTACTGCGCGCAGGGGCGGGGCGGCGGCTGGGACCCGGCCCGCAAGGCTGTGGCCTGACTCTCCCACCTCCTCGCCTCCAGCAGCCAGTTCCCCGCCGGGCGGCGGCCCTGGCTCGCTTCCCGGTCTGCCAGCACCCATCGGGGTCAATGGATTCGGTCCCCTGACTCCCCAGACCAACGGGCAGCCGGGCTCTGACACTCTCTACAATAACGGGCTCTCCCCTTACCCAGGTGGGCCCTCCGCTCCGCCCACATCTCCCGGAAAAGGAGTGGGGAGCGGGGAGCTGGGGGTAGGGGGGAGCAACCGCCCTGGGAAGGGACTCCTCCTCCTCTGCTGCCTATCACAACACCCCCCACCTCCCCGCCCGCCCACCTTCACCGTGGGCCTCGCGCCCCTCTCTCCCCAGCCCAAGGCCCCGGTGTGGCTGACCCCCTGCAGCAGGCCTACGCTGGGATGCACCACTACGCAGGTTTCACTTGGCGCTACGCGGCCTGGGGGGTTTGAAGGGCTCCAGAAAGGAATAGGGAAATTTGGGGAGGGGGTTAGGCTCTCTCCTGAGGAGTGGACACTCCCATCCTCCCCCCGCCCCCCCCCCGACCCCTGGGCCCAGAATGACCTCTCTAGGGGCGAGGGTTACCTGTACTGGGTTGAATTGGTCAAAGATGGCCAGGCAGATGGGGTCATGCTTGGGGGATGGCTTCTGGGGGTCACTGCCCACTCCCACTTCTGTCTCCAGCAGCCTATCCATCGGCCTACGCCCCAGTGAGCACAGCTTTTCCCCAGCAGTCTTCAGCCCTGCCCCAGCAGCAAAGAGAAGGTGAGGAACAGGGGGCTGGAGAGCAGGGCCTGGTGGGGCTGGGCACGGGTCCCTCCCCTGAACCAGCGTGCCGCTGTTCCTGCAGGCCCCGAAGGCTGTAACCTCTTCATCTATCACCTGCCTCAGGAGTTTGGTGATGCAGAACTCATACAGACATTCCTGCCCTTTGGAGCTGTTGTCTCTGCCAAAGTCTTTGTGGACCGAGCCACCAACCAGAGCAAATGTTTCGGTGAGCTGAGCCCCACCCATGGGCCTCTCCCACTCCTAACTTCGAGATTCAGTGCAGACCCTGAGCTTATCCCTCCATAAGGCAATGATTCCCAGAGAATCGTATGGCACAAAAGCAGGCTCACATACCAGTAAGCCTCACAGCAGCAAGCCCAGACCAGGAACAAGTCTATTTCAGGTTCACCAGGGAGAGTCAGGTGTCTGGAAGATGTTTGACCAGGTCAGGCTTTAGTTAGAGGCTAGCAGGGCAGAAAGAATATAGGTCTGGGGCCAGAGATCTCCTCTAGCCCTAGCTACAGTTTAGAGGACCAGAGTGAGAGCTGTAGAGGGAGGGAATTAACCCATGTCAGGGAAAGATAGGAAAATCCCCCAAGCCGCACATTCCCCACTGCCAACACACTCAGAATAGCTTCCTGTCCTTCTAAGAATTAAACCTTTAGGAAACTTAGGCCACTTGCCTATGTAAGTATGAGTGTGTATCCGTGTGTGCATAAGCACATGCAAACAATGGAGGGTGGGGGGTATATATTTGATGGGACTGGCAACAGGGGACAGGGACAGAGGGGGCTTGTCAGAGAGAAGGGATCATGCCAGGCAGAGTTCCCAGCTGACCTCTCTGCCCATGCCCCTGCTCCCCAGGGTTTGTTAGCTTTGACAATCCAACCAGTGCCCAGACAGCTATTCAGGCCATGAATGGCTTTCAAATTGGCATGAAGAGGCTCAAGGTCCAGCTAAAGAGGCCCAAGGATGCCAATCGGCCTTACTGATCTTCTCTCACTGACCAGCCACAGAAAGGTGAGTCCTTGGTGGACCCCAGACAGATGGGGCCTGAGTGATGGAGGCCCTGTCCGCTTTGATGTTCCTTTTGAGATGTCAGGAGCACCCACCTCTGAAAAAGTCTGGGAGAGAAGAGCCAGAAGCGAAGGAGGAATCCTCAGCTGGAGACTGATATTTCTCCAAGGATGGAGATGAATTAGACAACTTCCTTTCCCCACAGTCTGGGAGAGACAGCTATGGCAAGATCTAACCATTAGATCTACTGCAGGGATAGCCACAGAGGGCCATGGGAGTAGAGAAGTTGGGGGGGGGGGCAGGGCAGGTGGAGAATGAGACTAGAAAAGTCGGGAAGGGTCATGAGTTTGGACACTGGGGAGTTTAAGCAAAGAAGGGATAAGATGCGGGGGGCCTGGGATAAAGGCAGAGAGCATGGAGATGAGGAAAGAAGCAAATATGCTAAAGAAGCAGGGCCTGGTGGGTGATTGAGAGAGATGACAAACTCCTTAGGTTTCTGGCAGGTCCAGCTGCCTGCACCTTCTAGAGACCTGCTGTCTAGGAAGGTCCACATGGCCCTGCCTCACTTATGCTATCCCAGGGAGTCCTTTGGAGAGGGCGTGGGGCTGGAGTCATCTTCCCAGGAGGACCCAAGGTCACGTCAGTGGATCAGGCTGCTGCCTTGGCCCTGCGGCAGCTCTGCCCCTGGGGAGAGAGGTCCAGTTACTCACCTGAGATGTCACTGCTGGGACAGGCTGCTCCTTCTTGTCTTGCCCTCCAGGGTGACTTTTGCCTTTTTCTATTTTCTTTTGCTCCCTCTCCTTATCAACTAATACCCAACAACAGAAACTGAAGAGTGAGAAGAAAGGAAAGGAAAAGCACAGAAACGCTTGAGCAGCCCTTCCTGAAGGAGCAGCCACGGATGGAGGTGGATCAGACCCAAGGCTGGCGCCTGGGGCTCAGGCCACGTTAAGGATTGTTTTCACCAAGTGGGTTGTCCTGTGCCTGTGGCGTAGGGCGCAGGCTGGCAAGGCAGTTGGGGCTGGTTGAGGATTGACTGTCTAGGGGAACCAGCAGAGGGCCTTGGGGGTGCCAAGGGCTTCTCCGCAGGGGAAGCCCAGATTTACTTCTTTCAAAATCATATCATTCCTTAGAGTTTAGGGACCAAAGGACTATTGCTTTTTTAAGAATCTATATCTATATAAATTAAAACAAAGAAACAAAAAAAAAAAAAGAAAAAAAACACAAAAGAAACAGAAAGACAGTATAGAGTCTCATACAAGCTGCCTTTAAATATCCCTAGGAGACAGGGTGAAGGAGACCCTTGAAAGCCTCAGCCCAGGCAGAGGGAGGCTGTGGAAAGATTGTTCTGTGTCTCATTCCCTCTTAAATTGTCCCCCCCACCTTGCCTTTTTAAAACAATTAAAGACTTAAGGTCTAGGCTCCCGTGCAGGCAACAAAGAGAGTTACGGAAGCAGGGAACCCACAATCCTCAGACTCAGAGAGCATCTCTGAAGAGTTCCGTGAGGAGCTCTGGCCTGCCCTGGCCTTTGCTACCCTGAGAGGCCCCCTAGCCAGCTGGAGAGTCCTTCTTGACAGCCTTTCCCGTGGAACCACTGCTTCCCCAGACAGGAAGAGAGGGAGTTTTAACCACCCCAGCCTTTCCCTTCCCCATCCTGATAGACAGAGGCCCTGCCTTTGGCTGAGCCGAGACACCTCCTGTTTCCCCTCACCTTAAGTCAGCCCCAATGTCCCCTTGTTCCAGGCCACCTTCTGTCTCCAAGTCTATGTTTGCCCACCTGTAAAGTAGGTTCAGGATATATGTAGAGGGCCGTGACAACAGATTTGGGAGGTTTGCTATTGTATATACTGCCATTGAGAAGGGGGTACTTTTCAATATGTAGAAGCTTCAGAATTTAGAGGTCCCTCTTTACCCAGGACCTGGGAGGGAAGTAGATGTTTTGCCAAAATACTTCTTCATTCCTTTAAAAAGTACATCTTTCCTATGCAAGAGTGTCTCACATGTGCTTATCCAAGGTGCTTCTAGATGGTGAGCAGTGTTCAGCTTAGAAGTGGTGTGTGCTCTGTCTGTCCGTCTTTGTCTATCTGTTGTATTCAGTGGGTGCCATATAAAGCTGATCAATGGTGGTGCTTCCTGCCTGCTTCTGTGAGATGGGCAAAAGATTCAGCCTAGAACACCATGACTCACCTTGCCTTGGTCAGCCAGTCCTGGGCTTGCAGGGCCTTGCACATATTTTTCCCAGGAGGATCATTTCCCCTCCACCTCATAGACATGGAGCAAAGTGATCTGGGGTCCCAGCTGTGTGGTGGGCACTCTGATCCCCAGATGTGGCTGAGGCTGGAGTCCTCTGATCTGATATTACATCAGACAGTAAAGGGTGTGGGGGGTGGGGTTGGAGGGTTCCTCCTTCATAACAGAATCTAAGAAAACTTGTTGCCACCTGTTCCTCTGTCTTTGACTCATTTTTGGAGGGAATGGGATGAAAAATAGAGATGGTAATAGCATTACCAGGTAAGGTGCAGTGTATATCAGCCCATAATTTCCCGTCGGGAGGGGCACCAGTGTTGAGGGCATCGCTACACGAGCACAGCGCTGACACACAGACTGATCACCCTGGACAGAGGTGGACATATGGAGCACCTGCACCTTCAAACAGATATTCAAATGGTGGCACAGAGGCCTTTCAGTGCTAGGCGCTAAGCACTGTGCTAGGAGCTGGGTCTCAGGTGTATTATAAGTGCCTAGAGTTAGTGGGAAAGACAGGCCACACAGGGTGTGTAATCACAAGCAGTAGAGTATCTAATTCAGGCTTGATTGGGAAGAGAGGTCAGAGAAAGATTTCCTAAAGGACATGGAGGAGAGAAGGGTCTTCAAGGATGCATGGACATTTGAACAAAGCTGTTAGGACAGCTGCATCTTTTTGATAAATTATTTTTATTACCAAGAAATAATAATGATTACCGTGTATTCAGTGCCGATTATGTGGCAGCCAAGAGCCTTTTCTCATTCCTATCTCTATCCTGAACCTTAACTCACTACCGAGTCATATCAACACACTTGGACCAAAATGGCACTTAAAGTACTTTGCTTCATGGTTAAGAACTGGCATGGGGCGCCTGGGTGGCTCAGTCGGTTGAGCATCTGACTTCGGCTCAGGTCATGATCTCACAGTTCGTGGCCTCGAGCCCCGCATCAGGCTCTGTGCTGACAGCTAGCTCAGATCCTGGAGCCTGTTTCAGATTCTGTGTCTCCCTCTCTCTCTGACCCTCCCCTGCTCATGCTGTCTCTCTCTCAGAAATAAATAAAACATTAAAAAAAAAAAAAAAAAGAACTGGCAGACCATGTGCCAATGCTGCATAGGTCGGCAGGGGTTGGCAAACTGGCCTGTGAGCAAATTTGGCCTGCAACCTGCTTTTGTATGGTTTACACACTATGAACAGTTTTACACTTTTTAAAGGGTTGTAAAATAGAACAAAGAAAAACTGAATATGAGACAGAGACCCTATGTGCCCCACAAAGCCTAAAATATTTATCTGCTCCTTTAGAAAAAAGTTTGCTGACTCCTATTAGATCACAGAAGACTTCTACAATACCCAATGAGTTTGAACGACATGGTGTTTGTGTCTCTGTTGCGTGTGCATGTATTAGTCTGGACTCTTTCAGTTGCAAGTATCAAAACCCCAACTCAAAACTGTTTAGGCCAATAGGAAATTAATTGGCTTAAACAAATGATAAACCAAAGGATGCCTCTGCCTTCATGCATGACTAGGTCTAAGGGTTCAACTGATGATGTCTCCATCTCTTGGCTCTGCTTACCTCTATATGTCAGCTCACTAGTTCTAACTCTAACTTTCTAGGGAGGACTTTGGCCAGAAGGGACATGTGCCTGCCTCTAGGGTGGAAGAATAGGCCACCATAATTGAGAGCCTCACCAGGCTTATGTGGAAGGGAGAAATGGGTCCCCAAAGGAAGGTATGATGGGCAGATAAGCAATACACATCCACTACATTCCACCCCTTTATTGCTCAGAATCCACCTATATTTTTCTTGACAAACATAATTTCAAAAACGTGCCTGCCCCACAATGAAACAATCCTGGGCCCAACAAAAATGGGAGACAAAACAGAATTATGTCTGATTGCTTTACTGAACCTTCAGCACGGTGTCCCTTTGTGATGTGCAATTCTTGATCAGGTCTGGATATCACTAATGATTTTTCAAACTATGGCTAAAAGACCAATTTAGCTTCTAGTGCATAACCAATATGAAATGGGAGAGGGAGGGGGCACCTGGGTGGCTTGGTTGGTTAAGCATTATGAATTGAGTCATGACTTCAGCTCAGGTCATGATTTCTTGGTTAATGAGTTCGAGCCCTGCATTGGGCTCTCTGCTGTCAGTGCAGAGCCTGCTTCAGAAACTCTGTCCCCCTCTCTCTGCCCTTCCCCCATGCTCTCTCTCAAAAATAAATAAATATTTATTTAAAAAAATAAATGGGAGAGGGAAGTAGGATAATTTTTTTTTTAAAGCAAGAAAGAAAACCTTCCATCTGGAATAGGGGAGGAAAAAAAAATGGGCACTAACCTATAACACATACTACATCTTTCTAGACAGTGGAACAAGTTTCTTGGTTAATAAAACTGATTGCTCTTAGTCGTTCCCACTGGGAAACATCTCCTAGCATCCATTGTCTTTTATGGAAATCCCTCAGAGGATGCTCCTGGAACTGAAGCTCCTTCTGGAACTGTCTCCCTTTAAGACATGGTTTTGGGTGTAAGGATTGCCTTAGAGATTATGCATTCCCAGAGCCCTGTATCCCAGAAGCAAGGATTCTATGGCAATACAATCCTTTCAAACCAACTGATTTGATTCCTGGGCCTCTGTGAACTAGAAAGCATCATCAAGAATCTTCCTGAGTCCTTGTCCTTGAACCTGGATCAGGCCTTTGTGGTTTCTATTTCTAGGCAATAGGGCACACTTTGCCTGTTCCCCTCCCTCTCAGCTTCATGGCTTCCACAATGGTCTGTCTATGGTGGTAAGTCAATCTTAATTTGCTCAGTGCCGCCAGAGAAACATTATCTATTTAACACTTGGCTGGCTCATGATCCAGGTAGCCCTGACCAGATAGTCAAAATCCCTGAGTGGCACTTAACTCTATGCCTCAGCCCCAAGGAGAGGCTTAGGATACGAGTGAGGCAACCACAGAAGCATTCATTTTGGCCACGCTGCAGCTTGCTCTATTCCTTGCCCTCTGTCTGTGGTTCATTATTACATTGAGGCCACATCACCAAAGCAGTCCTAAGAGGAGTCTCCCTCTTAGGACATCTAATGTTCCCTTAGGACATTGAATTTGTGGGCCCTCTGAGAACTTGTATCACTTGGGGGCTGTGGGAAGCGTCTTCAACCTTCGGTGGGGCCCCTGGAATTTCTCTCTCCTTGGATGAAATCTGGGTGTCTTAGATTTAGGAAGAAAAGACCTTTAGTCTGAGATGGGGTGAATGACCTCTGACATTGGAAGCAGCTCTGGATCTGCCGTATGCTCTGACCAGACCTGGAGTCTCACCTTTGCCTCAGTGGAGCATAACATGCACCCTCCCAAAGAAGGTGCTAAGGACATGGAGATCACAGGATCTCTCTTGATTATTTCCAGCTTCAGTTGTAATCTTTGGGCATCCACTGTTCGGATGGTGCCTATCTGCATCATGGCAAAGCCAAATCTAGCAGGGACTCAGAGGCTGTTTATGGCCTCTGGCTTCCCCTCATGGCCAGTGCATGTATACAAGTATGTCATACAGCCTTATGCTTCTGGGATAACCAATGAAGGAAGAGACCTCATAGGCTCAGGGAGTTCAGAGCCAATGCAGTCTAAGTAGCTGCCCTTCTAGGCCGAGTCATGTGGGGTCCACAAAGAGGTGACCAAATCTGTGCCAAGTGCAAACCCAGAAAGGGCAGAGAGCTACTCTTTTTCTCCCCAGCCCCGCCTTTACACAGCGATGTCACAGTGTTCTCCACCCTCCAGCAGCCTGGGCTGATCAGAACTTTTGACTGGCCAGCCATCTGTAGATGAGATTTTGAACTTCCAGACTCTGGCCTCCTGCCTTCTAGTTGCCTAAGAGCAGAGACACAGAAGTCAGAACAGTCTGACTTTTCCCAAGAGAAGTGTTGGGTCCCCAGGAGAAAATGCAAGGAGGCACAAAGAAAGCCTGTGAAATGAGCCTCAGCTTCTCCTATGGAGTAGGCTAGAAATGGCCTGATCCTTCCCCACTCCTCTCCCGTGCCCTCAACCTTATCCTTGGGCCCCTGACAGGAAGCTAGCAGTCTGGGCTAGATTCTCTGCATTTGAGCAGGAAATCTGCTGTGTCCATAGGACCTTCTTGCTATCTCACTGTTGGGACTTAATGTTGGGACTGGGGCTTTGATTGTGGCTCCATGTCTTAATCCAAGTACTCTAGAAATCACAGACTCTGAGGTAAAGGTTGTGGTGCTCACGCTGTTTGGGGAGACAAAAGCCCAGGATGATGAGAGGGAAGGAGAGACATGAGTTGGGAAAGATGCGAAGCAATGCAAGACAACACATTATTTGGTCACATCTTCGCATGAGCCGTGAAGAGAGAACAGGTCACTTGACAGTGTTGTTTGCTAAGCACATGGTGTGTGCAAGGAGAAACTGCACCTTGGAGCAGCTTACCAAGAGAGGAATTGAGAGAAAGTTTATCCATTTGTGCCCCTCTCATTTCCTGTCTCCTGCTGGCCAATGTGCATCCCACAGAGAGGTACTTCCACTGTACTTCTGAGTTGCATCATTTGACCCCTAAGTGGGTGCTTGGGAAGTCAGATTCCCATGGCCTGCCATGTGGCATCTCTACCACGGATGTGGAAGAGGAAGGGCTGTTTAGCACGGGTGGGGATTTAAGTTCAAGAAGGCTCATGAGGTTTGTGACCGATATAACCTACATTTTCCCAAAGGATTCACAGCCAGTGTCCCCAGGTACCAGAATCCCCAGCACTGTCTGAATTCTAAAATTTCTTTTTTTTAATGTTATTTACTGAGAGAGACAGAGTGTGAGCCATGGAGGGGCAGAGAGAGAAGGAGACACAGAATCTGAAGCAGGCTCCAGGCTCTGAGCTGTCAGCACAGAGCCCGATGCAGGGCTCAAACTCACGAACCATGAGATTATGACCTGAGCTGAAGTTGGATGCTTAACCAACTGAGCCACCCAGTCACCCCTGAATTCACACACACACACACACACACACACACACATTAATGTTTTTTTACTTAGTTTTAAGATAGAGAGAGACCCAGTGTGAGTGGGGGAGAGGAAGAGAAATAGGGAGACACAGAATCCAAAACAGGCTCTAGGCTCTGCGCTGTCAGCACAGGCCCCAACGTGAGGCTCAAACTCATGAACCACAAGAAGTTGTCAGACACTTAACCAATTGAGTCAGCCAGGTGCCCGTGTATATGTGTATTTTTTTAATTTGGGAGAATAGGGGCACATGGGTGGCTCAGTCATTTGGGCATTGGACTCTTAATTTTGGCTCAGATCATGATCTCATGGTCTTTGGGACCGAGGCCCGCATCAGACTCTGCGCTGGTAGCATAGAGCCTGCTCAGGATTCTTTCTCTCCCTCTCTCTCCTTCTCTCTTTATCTCTCAAAAAAATTTTTTTTGGGAGAATAAAAGCCACATTCCGGTGTGGCATGGAGGATCACACTTTTTCTCTGTAACTTCTCAGGCCTTAAGCTCCAGTATCTCCTGTTGGATGTCCCACATCTATGCCTTTGTTTCCATTCACTTTAGCTTGAGGAAGAGGATCTGGGTTTTACAACCTATAAGACGCAGGATTGGTGGTGCCTGGGTGGCTCAGTCAGTTAAGTATCTGACTTCAGCTCAGGTCATGATATCATGATTCATGGGTTCCAGCCCCGCGTCGGGCTCTGTGCTGACAGCTAGCTCAGAGCTTGGAGCCTGCTTTAGATTCTGTGTGACCCTCTCTCTCTGACCCTCCCCTGCTCACGCTGTCTCTTTCTCTCTCTCAAAATTAAACAAATCATTAAAAATTTTAAAAAAAGATGCATGATTGACCCTTGGCCATCTAGCTTGCTGCCCACAGGCAGAAAAGGCAACTCTAAACAAAGGTGGGCATGGGTCTAGTCCTGCTAGCATGGAAGAAGGCAGAGCTATAGGACCTTGATGAAAATCTTAAGAGGCCAGCACACTTCAACATCCAGACATTTTTTCCAGTGTGTCCCTGAGGTCTCCATCTAGGATGGATATGTGACCCAAATCTCAGAGATTTCCAAATTCCCCGCCGGGGAGTATCAGATCCCTACTGCCTCCATTTCATGTCAGTTCCATCAACCCCACATCTTAGAGTCTGCACACCCCATCCCATTTTTGTATTAGAACTGGTTGAATGACAGGTGATAGAAACCAACACAAACCAGCTTAAACAAGAAGGAACTGAGAGCTGTAGTGGTTTTACTAACTTTAGGCAGGGCTGAGTTCAAGGTCTCAAACAAATGTCATGAGCTATCTCTCACTCCATCCTCAGGGTTCTGCTTCTCTGTGTGCCTTAGTCCCCTTCTCTTCCCTGCCACAGACACACTTTCTCCATGTGGTGGGGAGAGCTGGGTGACAGGAGCTTCAACCTAGCTTCAACCTCATATGCTCCTAGCACCATGGCCTCAAAAACCAGAGAGCTTTGAAGGGAAAATTGATTGGCTCCACTTAAGTTGCAAACCCATAACTGGACTAATCACATTGGTCAGAGTGATGGAGTCTCCTGCCTGGCACAATGGGTCATGTATCCATTTCGGGAGGAGGGAGGGCAGAGGTGGCATTGTGACTATCAGCCCCATCAAGCATTTATGGAGTGTAAAGAATTGTCCCACAGGGTCAGTAACAATGTGTGGTTTGACCCGGCTGGAGTATAGGATGCAAGTGAAGGAACAGTGAGAGTCAAGTGGAAGCCAGACCCATAGAAAGGGTGTCAGTTTTATCATGGGGGCGGGAGGGAGCCATTGAAGGGAGTGACATGATCAGATTGGGTCTTAAAAAGATTCCGAAGGATAGCTAGGTGGAGAATAGATCAGAGGAGTAGATACTGGGATAGAGGTAGTCTAGATAGGAGGAGAGTGCCATGGTTCTGGTGAGGAGGACCAAGAATACAAAGGAGGGATTGATTTAAGATGCATTAAGAGGTAAAATGTAAGATGTTTACGAGGTAAAAATGGTTTCATTTAAAAGAGGGTGGGAGAAGTCAAAGATGCTTTTCTCTCAGGGTTCAGGCTGAACAAGTCACAGATACTATTCACAAAGCCAGGAACACGGAAGAGATGCAGACTGACAAGAAGATGAGTTTGTCTGTGAGACATACCAGTGGAGTTGTCTAAAAGGCAACTTATCCAAACGACAACTTGAAGTTCAACAAGGAAAGGATGGAGATGCAAATTTGGGAGTCCTAGTCACCTGCAGTCACCGTGTCACACAGCATGATTTAAACAGAAAAGCCATTAGTTGAAAGGGCACTGGGTGGGTCATAGTATTGCCAAGCAGGACATGCAACCTTGGAAAATAAGTGGGAACAATGGGATGCCGGTCCATCAGAACAAAAGCCGAAGTGAGACGTCAAAACCAGACAGTGAGAATACTGCTACTTTCACCATCAGTGGATGCCTGATGTCACCACCACCAGTACTCATCCCATAGCCCCCAAGCATGGGATAGAGTTGACCCTGCGGTGCCCACTGCCAGGATGAATTCTCCATGGTTCTATTTCTCTGAATCATTTACTTCAGAATCTACATTTCTGGGGGCTACTTGGCCAGGTCTATGTCACATGGCTCTGTCTTAGTTGCCTAAGAGCTGTGGGGGGGGGAAAAAAAAAAGACCCAACCTTTTCAATGTCTGTCATGGCTCTGCTTATCTTGTAAGAAGGAAAGGGAATCAGATTCTGAGAAACCCCAAATTACCAAGGTCTGCTTTGGGTGGGTGCTATTGAGGTTACTGGGAAGAGTGAGGACATGGGAAATTGGTGTAGACTACACTGTTTTCTTATTTATTTATTTTTAAAGATTTTTGCCTTTAAGTAATCTGTACATCCAATGTGGGGCTCAAGCTTATAACCCTGAGATCAAGAGTCACGTGCTCCACACTTCAGCCAGCCAGGTGCCCTGTTTTCTTATTTAAATAGTGGGTGCAAGGAAAGGAGTGCAATAAGGATGCCATGAAGGGCCCATGTGGGTGTCGGAAAAAAACTGGAAGAGCAGAGCCCATAGGAGCCAAGAGAGTAAAAGGGTGCAGGGTCAGGGTGATCAACAAAGCCAAATGACATCAAGTACTCAAATAAGTTAAGCCTGAACATTTCCAGTGGAATTTTTTCAGCTCAGAGGTCATTTGCAACTTCAGCAAAAGTATTTTCAGTAGAGATTTTGGGAAGAGGTCACTAGGTCTAAGGCACTAGATTTCAGGAATACATGGAAGGTAAGGATGTGGAGATGGAGAGTCACACTACTCCCTGGGAGCTTGTTGAAGGCAAGAACGAAATGTACAACAGTCAGTAGTGTGTGGGATTAAAATCGGACTTTTTTAAAAATGGTTGGGCCAGTAGATCAACTTTATATGCTGAGATCAAAGAGTAGGGGAGAGGAAAAAGTTGAATATCCGTGAAGGGGAGGCTTAAGTGAAGAGCAAAGTTCCTAAAGAGACAAAAGGGAATGAAATACACATCACAGTGGAAGGATTTGAAGGGAGACCTCTCTCCTCTGTGAAAGAAAGAGTGAGAGAGATTCCGATGCTTTGAGGGTCAGTTTCCTCCCCCTTGCCTTTATTTTCCCTCTGAAGCAGAATGGGGGATGATGGCAGAAGCTGACCTGTAGAGAGATTGCTGGGTACTTTGTGGGCTAACTGAGGAGACTGGATTTGTAGTAGGCTCTGCATTGGGTACAGGTTATGCTAACTTAAACGATTTAATCTAGATAAATGTGACTCGGACACCACAAGGTCAGAGGAGCCTGGGAAGATTTTAGGAAGCAGAAACAAGTCTCCCCATTTCTGGTCTCTGCCTCTACATGGTTCATTCTCTCTCTCTCTCTCTCTCTCTCTCTCTCTCTCCCTGCAGATAGTCTTTTTTCATTTCTCATGGTAGCTGGGAGGTAGGTCTCTTCTGTTCAAGAAACCAGTCCAGGTAGAATCACAGTCTCCCATCCCTAATCCAAGATTCCCAGGAGAGAACATTTGCTTAGCACAGCTTGGATTAGGAATCCACTAACAGTTCAATCAATTGCAGCCCCGGTGCCAGGGGTCACACAAAACAAATATGGCCCTGGGGCCCACAGACCTGGAGGGCGAGTGTGGAAAATATGCTGCCCACAAAATAGGGCAGTTCATGGGCTGGACTAACTCAAAACAGTGTCCACTCACAAGCTCAGCTCTGCAGGATTGGGTGATTTCCTTTATCTTAGTCTAGGATTGGCGAGTAGAGAAGGAAAATGGCTGGAATTATCCAAGATTGTGATTTTAAGGGCAAGGAAATTAACAAAAATGTGATAAAAGTAACTGACCATAGGATCTGGACTGGATAGGAAAACAAGTGAAGCCAGGAAGATACAGATAAGCTTTGAGGCAATCAAGATTCATGTGAGTCATACTGAGTAGAAGAGCTGGTGGCATGAGATGGGAGGGGGAGGAGAGGAGAAATCCTGGAAAATTATGAAATACTAGATTTTGACATTTTACTCATGGGGACAGACCCCCTCTGCTTACCCAAAGTGCTTATGTTCAAATACTCTCATGCCTTTATGGCTTTTAAAAGCTATTATGGGGGGCGCCTGGGTGGCTCAGTCAGTTAAGCGTCCAACTTCAGCTCAGGTCATGATCTCACAGTTCGTGGCCTCGAGCCCCGCATCGGGCTCTGTGCTGACAGCCAGCTCAGAGCCTGGAGCCCGCTTTGGATTCTGTGTGACCCTCTCTCTCTGACCCTCCCCTGCTCACGCTGTCTCTCTCTCTCTCAGAAATAAATAAAACATTAAAAAATTTTTTAAAAAGCTATTATGGGGCCCTTACGGGGGAGTTGTTTTCGGAAGCAGAGCCAACTCCTTCCCCACATACTCTGAAACTAAGGCTAGAAGGCCTGTTATTTTATATCCTTTACTTTTTTTCAGTTATTATGGGCAATGGATGTAAGTAACTAATACTAAGTGTTGTGGCCCAGGCTGAGAGCAAGAGGAGAAGACTGGGGGCTGGGCATCAAAAAGGAGAGGGAATCAGAAAAGAGATGCTGAGAATATCCAAATGTGAAAAACATCACCAGGGATCTTCTGACTGAGGCCAGCTCAAGAGGGATAGATATGACATGTGCTTATATTACTCAGGGCAAAGCCTTCTTTGTGTGTGCTGTATCCAGCTAAAAAGAGGGAGTGAGGAAGGAGAGTACAGCTAAGATAAGCCTTTCCTCATTAGTGCTGATGGAAAAAAGGGGCATATGGGAACCCTAAGACACCGATTCTGATAAAGATGAAGGGAGATCTGGCCATGCCTGAGGTCAATAACCACAACAACCACAAATACAGCTTCCATTTCTGGACTGCTTCCTAGTGGCGGGTTCTTGTATGTATCATATTGAACCGTATAAAATTGCAGGTATTTGACTATAGCCTGCCAAACAGCAATTTCATAAGGTTCGAGCTGTTATTTTATGCTCACCACAACAACCACCCCAGTAAAAAGTCTTATTGTCCCCACTTCACAGATGAGAAAACTAAGACCCAGAAAGTGAAAGTCGTGGTTTGAGGCTTCAACAGTAAGTGCAGAAACCAAGCTTTGAACCCAGATTGATTGACTAGAAGGCCAAAGTGCTTTCTGGCACCCCACAGTTACCAGGGGAGCAAGTGAGTTAACCTTAAGAAAAGACCATGAGGTGTTTGACTTCCCTTTGCGATCCTGAGATTCTTAGAGCCCCTGGGGTCTCAGGAAGCCCTTCTCAACCTCAATCAGCCTCCCCGCCTCTGACAAGGAGAGGGAGCGGGGACTGCCTTCCCTGCTCATTCCTCCTAACCACACGGGGCGCCAAGTGCCAACTGTCTCTTTCAGGAGGTTCTCCCGTACCCTCAGAGCCCCTCTTGTTTTTCCACGCACCCGCCCCAACCCAAGACACAGGCGCCACCCCTCAGCTTCTCGCCCCTCCCAACCAGCGAGCACCGCGCAAGCGTCGGAAGCCTGGCGTCCCGGGCTGTGGCACGCCCAGAGGCAGGCCGCATGGCGATTGGCCAGGAGCGCATCACGTGACGCCGGTGTCGCCGCGCGAGCGTGCGCAGACTGGCTCTGCGCGCCCGTGACGGAACGACGAGGCGTGGGGGTGCGCGACCTCGCCCGCCCGGCCCGGCCCCCGCCCCTTGGCCTGCCGCTCCGCCCCCGCGGGGCGTCCCGGGCCGCTAGTCCCCTCAGCGGCGGCCGCACGCGGCCCGGGGTCGCCGTGAGTACTCGCGAGGCCGGCCTGTGGGGCTGCCGCCACGGGGACGGGGCGGGGCGGCCGGGCCGCGGGAAGGGTGTGGGGCCCGCCCCGCCTCGGCCGGGGTGGATGAAGTGAGGGTCTTGGACCGGGAGGCCCTGAGGGGCCTGCTTGACAGGCTTCGCTCAAGGCCGGGCGGCTGTCGACACAAATCGGGCACAGAGCTTCTTCCCCGGGAGGCAGGTGTTGGGTGTCTTTGGGGTCTCCGTAGGAAACCGGGGAAGAGCTGTGGCTGCTCCCTCCCCACCCCCGGGAGGCCTCGGGCCCTGCCCTGGAAGCGAGGTTGGCAGCCGGTGTTTGGGGGCTAACCTCGTCCTTGCCCTCCAGGGGCTGTACCGGAGATAGCGCTCGCCTTCGAGAATCGCCCCTCCGTGGGTTCTCCCCCGCACTCTTTGTTCAGTGGCCTGGGCTTTCTGAGAAAGGAGCACTCGATATAGAGAGGAGTAGCCCGCTTTCCCAGGACTACAAAGCTGGGAGTTAAACCCAGAGTTTAAGCATTGGGTTTGGAGGCTTTTTGACTAGGTGAAAAGTTGTCAACCCGAGAAGCGCCTGTGGACCTAGGGAAAGACCTTTGTGATACAGACTTGAGGCTTATTTACGTTTGGTCGGTTTCCTTGCAAACCGTCAAGCGCTTTGTGTTAGCTGCCATCGTCCGAATTAAAACACTGAGCTGAACAGCACCCTTCCTTGGGCACTCTTCACACAGTGTATACTTGGCCCAGCCTCTCTTGAAAGGTTCCCTCCTTCACCCCATTTAGATAAAACAGATAGATCTTCTTGCTTAATTCATTAGACAGCTCCCTTGATTAGTCATAACCACATTATAGGACAATTGGATGTAATTAGGACCTGTCAAATGTACTTAAGTCCAAGTTCCACTCTACTGATGCTGAGCATCTTGCTTGGCCTTCCTACAATTGAGTATTCTATGTATAACGTGAAAGCTTTGAAATAGATCATCTTTTAGGCTTACTCCTCTTTCAGATGTCTGTGATTCTGTGAATTTCGTGACCCATCACCCTTCCCCCCCCCCCCCGCCCTCCTTTCCCTTTTTCTTTACTTTTCAAACCCATTCTTTACCTCCAGAGGAATGGGCATTGAGAGTAGAAGATGGGAGTCCCTTCCACTGAAACACCCTGGTTTGGAAACGATGGTAGTTTCTGACTTGTTTCTTCCCTGGACAAGAAAAATTCCCTCTGAACTACCTTTTTCTCCTTGTGATAACAGCAGAAACCAAGCAGCAACAGCCCTTGGAGAGAGGCTGACATTTTCTTGACTTCTACGGTGACAAAGACCTTGAGAAAGTTGGTACTTCTGGCCTACGCTGCCAACATCCTACCACCCAGCCCAAGACCGCCCACGCTGGACATTAGTGCCTCCCTCTTCACTCCTCTGTGATCATCCAGATCAGCGCCTGACTGTTTATTTTCAAATCTCACAAACCCAGTTCAACCCTCAGATCTTCATAATATTAGTTCTCAGCTGCTCTTGAAGGTGAATGGAGTCTTGTTTTTTAAAATCATGTTTGTCTATGTGTAGACATGTTTAGGTTCGTGTATGTATCTCCCCTTTGGTTTAGATATCCAGCAGACAGGTTATTCATTCAATAAGTATGAGTTGAGGGACTGACCACATAGAAGTTAAGAGCCAAAGCCTCTGCCACTACAGAGCTGATATTTTGGTGGGAGATAAATACAAACATTTTGTATGTCAGGGCATGGTGCTGTGGAAAAACATAAAGCAGATAAGGGAGATGGATAGAGAGTGCTAGTGTGTGTGTGTTGAGGTTTTACTGTTTTCTGTAGGATGGTTAAGATGACCTTTGAGCAGAAAGCCAAAGGAGTGAAGGAGCAAGCCATATGGATATCTGAAAACCATTCCAAGAAGAGGCAACAGCAGGGACAAAGTGGTGGGAATATCCTTGTTATGTTTAAAGAAGAGCAAGGAGGCAGTTGTGGAGTTTCAGGGATAATATTCCTGTTCACATTTAGAGTTGTCTTTTTAGTGAGAGCCCCTGAAAAAGTACAAGAGTAGCCTGTGATTTTTTTTAACTTGTTATAAAAATTCCCAACTACATGCAAAAGTAGAGTATAAGAAACTCATGTACCCATCCCACAGATTCATCAATGATTAATATATTGCCATATTTATTTCATCCCCCTCCCCATACACCCATATCGTCCTTTTGGGGCTGGAGTAGTATTTGAAAGTAAATCTCAGGTATCAGACTATTTTATCTCTAAGAACTTCAATTGTAATTTCCTTTTGCATATTGTTTTTGATGAGTCAGGCAGCACTATGACTGAGAGGACAGCTATGGTGTATGTCCTGGCATTGTGCCATATGTCTTCATCCTGGATCAGTTAGTTGCCAGGCTTAAGTTAGTATTTGAGGAATAGACTACAGGCCCCTGGAGTAGACAAGGATTTAGAACAGGGGTTCTCAAATTTTATCATGCATCAGCATAACTTGTAGGGCTTCTTAAAACACAGATTACTGGACCCCATCTCTGGAGTTCCTAATTCAGTAGGTCTTAGTCAGGGTCTGAGAATTTACATTTTAAACAAGTTTCCAGGTGATACTGATGCTGCCCATAAGCCCACTGTGGTCTTCAAACCTAAGGCTCAGTAGAACCATATTAGAGACCAAGAACACCTCTGCTGGGAGTGGGTGAGACAGATACGTGCAGCGCCAGGAAGGCCTAGACAGTGGTTCTTAAATTTTGTGAAAGGGCTAGGGGTTAGTGTTTTTCTGACTATTTATTTAGATCATCATTGCATTTTTATTTGGGGAGTAGGTTCCAAGATGAGACCACTCAGACCACGTCTACCAGGGGATATTCAGTGTTGTTGAGGACTTTTTAAGTTAGCTTTGATTGTCAGGTAAAGGCTTCTAGGGATATTGATATTTAATAAGAAATAATGATTCAGTTTGAATAAATAGGTGTAAAGATTCTCAAAAGAATCTTGATTCTGATGGGGGTTGGCACTATGAAGAATGTTCCAGAATGAACTGACTAGACAAAGTAGATAACATCTGGTCCTGTCACCATCACTTTTGGCTTCAGGGGTTGATCCAGCATTATGGTCTAAGGCAGGGGCTTGCTCCAATCCCAACTCTTCAAGCTTAAACGGAACAGTAGTGTCTCATGTTTGTATAGTGCTTTGGTGGCTCATTATCTTTAAAAAACTATGTGTATAAGTGTGTGTACATGCATGCAAGTATGTCTCTGTGCAAGTGTCTGTACATTTGTCTAATAAAAGCATATCCATAAACATGTGTGCCTGTGTAAATACCATCTAGCTATTAAGTGGTGATGAAACCAACTGTTGTCTACTTTCCACAGGACAGTGACTTGTTATCACCACAACAGCAGAGCCTGCCATCCCCAGCAGATCTACAGTCAGCCCCTGACATCACCCCCTCCCTTGTCTCCCTCTGTGGCCTCCTAAATGCCCATCCCGTTGGCCTGGGTTCAGCTGGTGGTATGGAGGGGTGCTGCCTAGCACTGACCTGGGATTGTGTGTGACCCACTGACCCAATGGTGAGAACTAACTGCCCACCTCTCTAACTGGTCATCTAGGGAGAGATGGGACACCTTTTCCTGTTATTCTCCCTCCTACCCTTTTGAAAGGTAGAGTGCTTATCTGAAGTTGAAAGAAGGAGAAAGAGCAAGGAGACAGTATTACTTGGTGTGTGTACAGGTGGATTTTCTTGGGAAGGAAGGGGAGCTAAGAGAGAGGGATTGATAAGAGCTTAGGTATGCATGGGAGCTGCTTTGGGGTAATGATCCCGAAGAGGCCAGCTTGCGCTAGGACCTAGATATGCCCAGGAATCAACATTGATGTTGAAGTCTGCATTCCCACTCCCCTGGCTACCAGAGCCTCGGTCAAGAGGGCCAAAATTCCAATTCCCTGTTTTCCTCCATCCCTCCCAAGGTAGGCCATGGATATGACCAGATTCAGGAAGAGACTGAGATGTTCCCAAAGAGTGAGGTGAAGGGAGTAAAGGGAATAGGGCCTCAATTATTCTATCCCAAAGGACCTCCCATTGTATGTGGGAATCCGTTTTGTATCCTGTCACCCTACTCTGTTTCATGGGGTAATAGGGATCCAACAAAGGGTTGTATCCTTGTTTCTCATCACTAGGACATCAAAGGCCAGTTCTGGAATGATGATGATTCGGAGGGAGATAATGAATCAGAGGAATTTCTCTATGGAGTTCAGGTGAGATTACAGCCCCTAAGACCCATGTTGGATAGTCTAAATGTGTGCTTCTCCGAATTTATCAAGTAGTGAAAGATTATTCTGGAGCAGAGATTAAATGAGGATACAGTGTTGGTGCGGTCTGAGCATTGACTTGTGAGAGCTGATCTCATATTTTTGCTCTTACTTGGGACTCGTACCTTTCCCAGAGTAAACTACATCCTCTGTACGTGGAGGCTACCCATATGTTCTTGGTTGGAAATAGTGATTTTTTGACTCTTCACCAGCCAGTGGCTGTTATTCCATTCATCAAGGTCAAAATTTTTAAAAAGATATCCTGCCAGTGATTGCCTCATGCCATCACTACCCAGGGCACAGTCCTGAGCGGAAATGTTGGATTCTTCACAGGGAACCACCTGAGTTAAATTCTGTACTCTCCAGCCTGTTCTGAGTTCTCATAGAAGGGATACCTAAGTATCCCTGGTCAGAGTCTGAGAGGAAAAGTTGGAAACTTAAGGCTGTGTACTCATTAAGCAAGGCCTGCAGGTGGTCCACGGAAGCTAACTAGAGTGGAGATGGAGGGAGACTTGTATGCAAGTGATTGGTGGTTTGGGCCACCATCAAGAGCTCCTTCATAAGAGCAGGCTTTTTGCTTATATGTACTGCTGCCATTTAATTTTCCTGCTCCTGGCGTTTGTTCATGCTCTTTATTTTCCATCCCTCTTTTCCCCTCTGTTTTCCCTCCTCCCAAACCTCCCCACTGTTTTTGCTGCCGACTCAGGGGAGCTGTGCGGCTGACCTGTATCGACACCCACAGCTTGATGCAGACATTGAAGCCGTGAAGGAGATCTACAGTGAGAACTCTGTATCCATCAGGTGGGACCCCACTTCAGAAGCAAGCCACTTCTTTCTGAGCTGTTAGGAGGCTAAAGGTCTTTTATTTTTAGGGTATAATAGGGGGTCTGTGGACATGGATATATTATGAGCTTAGTGATAGGTAGTGCGGGTTGCTCAGAATACTTAAGCTTAGCTGACAGCATTGAGTAGGGACATATAGCCACTTTTCTTAGAAGTCTCCTCTATCCTAGATCCCTCTAGGCTGATAGTTTCACCTTTGAGGTAAGAAAGGCTTCTGGCCTGGAGAAAACCCTGATCGTGTAAGTGGCTTGAGACTGCAGCTAAGTCTAGATACAGTGCTACCTTCCACTCTTCCCTGGCCCCAGGCTCAGTTCTCCCTCCATCCCCAGTCTCTGTTCCCTTCTTTCTCCCTTAATGAGTCTCACCTGTATCTCTGTAGAGAATATGGAACTATCGATGACGTGGACATTGACCTCCACATCAACATCAGCTTCCTCGATGTAAGTGGTGCTAGTACCTGCAACAACATGTCTAGCTGGACTTGTGGATTTTGTCATGTAGGCCAGGAGTCTTGTTCCTGAGTGCTGCATTTGGAGCACATATTCTTCATTCCTGTCTTTCCTAGACCATCAGCAGACAGTGGTGTGTACTGTCATGTGCATGTGTGTGTCATATAGGGAAAACTTCCAAGTCCATTCCTCTCTGTTGCTAAAGTGGAAACTTTCCCTTACTCTTTTAGGAGGAAGTCTCTACAGCCTGGAAAGTCCTCCGAACGGAACCTATTGTGTTGAGGCTGCGATTTTCTCTTTCCCAGTACCTTGATGGACCAGGTAAAGGCAGTGACTTTGGGCAAGTATGGACAAGTGTAGACACTCTGAGTATGGTTTAATCCAAAGTCCTAAGTTAACTGAGCCAGAGAAAAGCTTGGGTATATACTGCAGGCCCCTGATGAGGGCTTTTCAGTTTCCTGTCATTGGTGTCCTCATTCCCTGTCACATGAGAGCCATCCCCTAAAGGCCTTCTTGGTTAATGAAATTGTTTCCTCTGGTCCCCAGATATTATTTGTCCCATCCCTTCTCCTCAAGTTCCTCATAGAAGTTGAAGTGATTTGAAATGGGTCAGACAGCTCCCAGAATCTACCTTCTGCTTCAGATGTTTTCCTTCTCCATCACTACTGTATAAGAGTACCCTTAGAATCTGAGGAAACTCATCCACTGAAATGGGGCTTTGGACTCCCAGGAAAATAGAGATATGTGTATACTAGGAGCTTTTTCTTCTCTTTGCAGAACCATCAATTGAGGTTTTCCAGCCATCGAATAAGGAGGGGTTTGGGCTGGGTCTTCAGTTGAAAAAGTAAGAACTTTGATCTTTCTGGTTATAGACACGTGAGGGAAGGAGATGGACATACAAGGCAGACCCTTGGATGCAATGTTTCCTCCCCAAAATACCTTTCTGAGATGTACCTAAGAAAGACTAAAATAAATTTGGAAAGCTAAATTTATGATTAGGTGGAAGAGCCTCTGGTTCTGGGGTGTCTGGCCTTGAGACCTCCTGGAGGTGAGAGGGGGGCTCCTCAGTACTTACCATTTAAGGAAAAGTACAACTCTGGAGTTAGGGTCATGCTCTTCATATTTTCTCTTGTGGTTTTCTCAGCGTGGGGCTCTAGGAGCTTAGATAGTTTATAAAATATGTTGAGTGTCTTGGTATACAAAGAGAAATAAATGAATTCTATATTCTACCTTCAGTGAAGTTCCAAATAGAGTCCAGTGGACACATGTTCTATTACAAGTGAATATGTAAGGTTTAGAAAGAATGTAGAGGAAGGAGTGACTCAATCTGGTGGCAGGTGGAAGGCTATGAATGAATGAATGAAAGGGAGATGATTCATGTTTTCAAGGATGGATAAGAGTTGCCTATGCAGACAGATTCTGAGCGTGAATAACATTTGCAAGGGCATAGTCAGGTGAAGCAGCATGTGTGTAGGAAGCTTCAAGTAGTTAAATGTTGCTAGGAAAATACAAGGGGAGAGTGTAGGAATTGAAGCCAGAGAACTAGGAAGGGGTCCAAGTCAGAGAGGATCTTGGGCTTTTATCTTCTAGGCAGTGGGAGCGTTGAAGGGTTCTAGGCAAAGAAAGGCCATGGTCAGACTTAGTTTTAGAGAAATGATTCCAGTAACACTGTGTAAAATAGGTAGGTGAGGGTGAGACAAGAGACCAAAGGTAGTTTAGTAGGAGGCTTTTGTAGAATTCCCAACATGAGATGATGAGGGCGTACGCCAAAGTGTGATTATAGGTGAGAATAGAGATGAAAGGTGGACTAGAGAGATTTGTGGGATATAAAATCAGTAAGACTTGAAGATTGATGTGGATATGTCGTGTGTAGTCATAAGAGCCAAGGAATGGTGGAAAATTACTCTTAGGTTTCCATCGTAGACGTCTCGGTAAATTGTAACGCTTCCAGTTTAAATAGGGGAGGAACAGGTTTATGGGATAAGGTTAGATAATTAGTTCCATTTTAAGCATGGTAAAGGTGACCTTGGGATATTCAAGTGGAAGTACTCAGTATATAGATAATGTAACAGGAGAGGTTAGAGTTGAAAATATATTTAGTGTATGGGTGGAAATTACAACCAGTGTAGAGTATGAAATTGCTGAGGAAGAGCATAGAAAAGAAAATAAGATCAAAAGCAAAACAGCCTTTAGCATCCAGACAAAATACCGAAGAAACCAGCAGGGTGGGCAGAGAAAGAAGAAACATTGAAGGTAGGTGAAAAAAGTTGGAGAAGAATAGGAAGAGAATGGTATCACAGGAGGCAAGGAGGACAGTTTCTGCAAGAAGGGTCAGATGCCAGAGAGTGTAAGTAAGAGAACTTAAGAGTTTTTGTTGGATTTAGCATTGAGGCGAGAGTAGTCATAATGAAGAAGTAAAAGTAGAAATCAGAATACAGGGAGTTGAGAAGTGAGTGGTTGGCAATGAAGTAGATATAATCAGTGTGGACTGAGATATTTAGGTGAGGATTGGAGGGGAAGGAGGAGATGTAGCTAGACTGAAGTGCAGAAACTTAAAACTTTCTGTAGACTTAAGGAAAGGAACTGGTAGGAGAGAGGGATAATTAATGGGTCAAGATCCCTAAAGAGGCAAGAAAGGGCTGAGATCTAGAACACAAATAGCCCTTCGGTCACCTTGTTTCCAGAGAATGGAGGGATTGAGGTAAGAGTAGAAACAGAAGTAGATTTTGTAGTAGGTTTGGAAAATTAAGGGAGCTGGTAACTGATGGCTTCAGTTTTCTCTGTTAAGAAGGAAGAGATTCTCAGCCGTAGGTGAAGTTACGTGCTTAATGAAAGCGGTAAGGATTTGCAGTAATAGCTTAGAGTAATGCCAGAGAGAGCTGATCAAAGACACATGAAAAAGGATTGGTAAGACTAGTAGAGGGCCCAGCTCAAATTGGAAGCCATAAGTTTAAGATAATACTTATCTTATTAGTTCTTAGATTAGTTGCTTTTCATAGTTCTATTTCTTGACCTACTCCTCTGCCTGAGTTTTGTAAGCCTGTTGTCTTTGATTCCTTAGGATCCTGGGTATGTTCACATCCCAACAATGGAAACATCTCAGCAACGATTTCTTGAAGACTCAGCAAGAAAAGAGGCACAGTTGGTTCAAGGCAAGTGGTACCATCAAGAAGTTCCGAGCTGGCCTCAGCATCTTCTCACCCATCCCCAAGTAAGTGTTCCTCTAGGAGCAGATCATCTCTAATGACCTTAGTCTTGTCTGAGCTCCTACTCCATCTTCTTGATTACTTAAACTAATCTGTTTTGCTCTCTCCCAAGGTCCTCTGAATTCTGCACCTTTAACTATTAACACCACACACATAGTCTTGTCTCTTAGGTATCTTTATCCTTGTACTTCTGACACCAATATTTATACCTTGTCCTTCATCTAAAACACAATACCTTGCTTGTGGTATATTTTTGGAGAAATATATGCTATTTTTGTCTTTTTTTTCTTTGAACCTCATCCTTTTGCCCTCTTCTAAGAAGGCAGAGTTTGAGAAAGGCACCGACTCCTTTCTCTCATGAAAGGGCACACGGATTTATTATCAAAGTTTTGGAAGTAAATACTGTCCCATTCTTTGTCCCCAGGCCTACATCGTCCTTCCTGGTGCCTTCTGATCTTCCCAAAGAAATACAAACCCATATTTGTAGTTTCCCAGGCACTGTTGTTGACAGACAGACATCAGGGTTTTGGGGTTGCAACTACTTGTTGGTTAGTATGGCATTTAGTACTTTTAATGTATAAAAACACACACATAGCATGCACATACACACACCGAGTAAATGAAACAGGCATCCTGTCCAGGGGATCAGTCCCTACCTGGCCTAGGTGCTGTAGAGATTGACCAAGACTTTGCCTCTTCCTGTCCTCCATGTTGCAGTCTGACGAACACACAAATAATGACATAAAAATCAATTCAGGTTTGTGATCTACTTGTTTTAAAAGTGTTTAAGATCCAGGACACCTGAGTAGCTCAGTCAGTTAAGTGTCCGACTTTGGTGTAGGTCATGATCTCATGGTTCGTGGGTTCGAGCCTTGCGTCAGGCTCTGTGCTAACAGCTCAGAGTCTGGAGCCTGCTTCAGGTTCTGTGTCTCCCTCTCTCTGCCCCTCCTCTGGTTGCACTTTGCCTCTTCCTTAAAATCTTAAAAATAAATAAACATTTTAAAAAATGTGTTTAAGATCTGGTGTAACTTTGCTCAAATAGGAGTTCTTTGGCTGGGTAGGTCACTTTACCCATCCTGGCTTAGGACCCACTTATCTCTAGTATTCTTCTAGGGCTCATACTGAATCCCAGTTATATAACTTCCCTTTGCTCTCTCTCCAGGTCTCCCAGTTTCCCAATCATACAGGACTCCATGCTGAAAGGGAAACTGGGTGTACCCGAGCTTCGAGTTGGGCGCCTCATGAACCGTTCTATCTCCTGCACCATGAAGAACCCCAAAGTGGAGGTGTTTGGCTACCCTCCCAGCCCCCAGGCAGGTCTCCTGTGCCCCCAGCACGTGGGCCTCCCTCCCCCAGCACGGACCTCTCCTTTGGTACATGGGCTGGGGAGGGTTTGACTTGGGTGTCAGGAGGGTGGGAATGGAAATGTGGGAGTATAGCTTCTCAAAATGAGGTGGGAGTATGGTTTTTCAGGCATCCTAAATCAAACTTGGGCATCTATCCTGAATGGATAGAATGCAGAACATTTTTTAAAAGCTGAAAACATATCCAAACTATCTGGCAAGCTTCTTTGATAGTAGGCAATGAAGTAGGGAGTCTGGGCTTGGGCATCTCAAAATGTTATGTACGATTTTATTAGGTTGTGGTTAGAACTTGGCCATCAGCTGCTGTATTAGCTTATCTACCTACCTTGAAAAAGGTTAAGGACAGGTGAGTCCTTTTCAAGAACCTTTGGCAAAAATTTTTAAAGGTCTTCTCTTCGGTTATGAGATTATTTAGGCTAATGGGACCTAGGGCGTAGCTACTTTAGGAGAATCCTAGGTGATGAGTGTGAGTTCTGTCTAGGTACTCGCTTCATAGAAGGCTCATGAGGTCTTTTTACTCATCAGGTCAGTGGTCACTGCAAGAATATCCCCACCCTGGAATATGGATTCCTTGTCCAGGTAATTGAATCCAAAGCTTCATTCCTAAGCCATTCCCTTCTTGTCTGACCAATCCGATCCTCTAACATCTCCCAGCTTTTCAGTCAAATATTTCCTGAGTTGCTCTGCTCCCAGAACTGTATGAAGTAGTGTGTGGATAGGAGAAAAGAAGGCACAGTTCCCATCCTCAAGAAGCTTACAGCATCATTGGGAGGACAACACTGCCAGACCACGACGATCAAGTGCCAAATGATTTTAAGTGCATAGGTGTCAAGATAGGAGAGGGAGTGACACTGATCTCCCTATAGATCCCCAACATCCTTGCTCAAGTGGTCTTCAGTTTTCCCTAGTAGACCTCTTCCACTGCTCAGCTACTTTTAGGTGATTTCTTTCTAAAACCTTTGTTCCCTGGACATGCTTTCTTTCATTTTTGCATCTTAATTGTCTTTGTTCACAGCATTCCTCCCACTGGCCTTCCTCCCTGTTATCTGCCTGTTGCAGTCAAGGGTCAATGCTACCTTTCCAAAGAATTCTTCACTATTACTCCAGCCCTATTAGCTGGAAGTGATATTTCCTCTCTCTGAACTTTTTTTTTAATTTTTAATTTTTATTAAAAAAATTTTCTAACATTCATTTTTGAGAGAGAGAGAGAGACTGCAAGTTGGGGGGCGGGGGCAGAGAGAGAGAGAGAGAGAGAGAGAGAGAGAGAGAGAGAATCTGAAACAGGCTCCAGGCTCTGAGCTGTCAGCACAGAGCCTGATGCAGGGCTCGAACCCACAAGCGGTGAGATCATGACCTGAGCTGAAGTCGGAGGCTTAACCGACTGAGCCACCCATCACTGAACCCTTGAGATGCTTTTTGTTTTATATGGCACCTATGTGTAGTGTACCATATGCTGCCTTGAGTTGTAATTAATTTGTATACATGTCACATCTCCCTTGTTGGCTTTTAGGGTCTGAGAAGACAATCTTTCTATGTTACTGCATAATCAAGGAGACCATTCAGCAAACTGGGTACATAGTAGGCATTCAATACATCTGAGTGAATAAAAGCCCTTTACCAGCCCAAAAGTATGTGAAATGGGAACAACTTGATTTATACAAAAGTGTACCTGGTTGAAAAAGTCATGTTTAGGCAGAGTATGGTTTTGTTGTTGTTGTTGTTGCTCTTTTGAACTAGCCTCTGTACCCAACATGGGGGCTTGAACTTATGACCCCAAGATCAAGAGTTGTGTGCTCCACTGAGCCAGATGCTCTGCCTAGACAGAGTGTTTTAAAAAATTCTTTAGCATATTGCCATATGTGCTCTAGATTTTTGCTTTCTTCCCAGCACAGAGTTGCATCTATGGCTTTGACCAGTGGGTAGGCTGATTGTTCTGGTAGTTGAAATGGCTTCTCAGGCCTCCTGCCATGATCTGAATATTCACCTGTCTCAGATGGATAGTCTTAATTACTACAACTAAGGTTAATCTTGGTTAGTACATGTTAACATTTATAGAACACTTTCATGAAAATTTTCTCAGTAATCTCAGTTCCTCTATGAGGTGAATAATATCACTTTATAAATGAAGAAACCAAGGCTCAGGTTAACCAATTTGCCTGAAGTTATATATGGTATCAAGTAGTGGTGGTGGAGGGGGGAGGATCTTAACTTAGGTCTTCAACCATGGCTGGTGTTATTTTTACTATAATATATTGCTGTAGCTATAGATTTGGGCCCTTAGACTAAGTGCAAGGCCCAAAAATAGAGTCTGCCTTAGGCACAGGCCTGGAAGAGGGAAGAGTAGTTGGAAAAGAAGCTCATATTACTTCCTATATCTGTGCCTGCACTTCCAAAAGGCTTAGTAACGATCTTCTCTTCCCAGATCATGAAGTATGCAGAGCAGAGGATTCCAACGTTGAATGAGTACTGTGTGGTGTGTGATGAACAGCATGTCTTCCAGAATGGGTCCATGCTCAAGGTATGTGCCCTAATCTGTGACTCTCTTCCTTGCACCCTTAGCCAAGGCTCTCTCCTCATCTCTCCTTTCTTCCTTTCTTCCTGGGTCTATGGTAAAGGTAGAATTTTATCCCTAATTCTTAAGACTCTAGGTGTAATTATTTTTCCTCAGAAAACAAATCTCAGCAGTCCTGTTTTGAAAGATGAGAATATATGAATTTTTTTAATATGTATTATCACTTCTCTAGTGGTCCTTCTTAAAAAATGTTCATTTTGAGAGAAAGAGAGAGCAGGGGAAGTACAGAGAGAGAGAGGGAAGGAGAATCCCAAGAAGGCTCTGTGCTATCAGCACAGACTCCGATGTGGGATTCAGTCCCATGAACCGCAAGATAGTGACATGAGCTAAAATCAGTGATGAGTAGGATGCTCAACCAACTGAGCCACTCAGGCACCCCAAGGATATATGAATATTTTTGAAGATATAATCCCTACCTAACATTTAAAAATAGGGATCAGATATTAAGATACTGATCAAGATGATTGCGTATGAGGCTGTCCTCAAGGACTCCCAAATTTAGGTGGGTGGACAGACAATGCACTGTCAGTGTGTAGAAGAGATATGAATAGTGTTGTGGAAACTCACAAGAGAGAGCATCTAACTACCTAGGGAAGTCATGGAAGACTTCATAGAGGAGATTGCATTAACTCTCAATCTTACAAGTAAGGCATTTTAATTAAGACTAATTTATAGTTTTTTCATGACGTAGAGGGCCCCAAAGTCCTACCTCATTCTAGAATTGTCTAAGGTCAGAGTTGCCCTTGTCTCCCTATAACATCACCTTATTTCACACATTGTGCCACTACTCTATGTTTAATATGTCCGTTCAGCCAGCCGTCTGTACTCGTGAGCTGTGTGTTTTCTCCTTCTACACACTGGGAGTCATGTCCGGAGCTGCAGAGGAGGTTGCTACTGGAGCAGAGGTACGGGAGAGGGAAAAGCTGCTGGGGAGCTGGTATCAAGAAGGGCGAGGGGACCTAGCAGTGTCACCTCTTTGCAATTTAATCTCCAGAAATGCTTTCATATGTAAGGGTGTTTGTGGTACTGTTGTTTGTAATAGTGAGAAAAGAATGGATACGATTCCACCTGTGGGGATTTGGTTAAAGAAATCATGGTATGTCCTTACAATAGAAATACCATACAGCTGGTATTTATGGGTAGAAAATTATAACACATATAAAAAAGAAAAGACAACAGTATGTGCAGTATAGTTCTTTTTTTAAAATTGTCTATTTAATAAAATAACTATTTCCATAGGAAAAATAATCTGCAAAGGTAGACCTCAGACTTAGCAGTAGTGCCTGTGAGGAATGAGATTTGTTTGGGGGCAGGGGCTGATTTTTATCTTTTTTTAGTCATTTTTTACATCGTTGTTACTTGAATTTTTATGAAGAGCCTGTGTTTTCAAGGGAAAAAACCATAAACATGTTTGCTTTTAGAAAGAACAGCAGAGAGAAGTGCTGAGAGCTTCCAAAGGTGGATAGACCTATGCCGGATACTATGTGACTCCCAGCACTGGAAACTCTTTAGCTTCTGCCCCCTTTCTCTTCTTTTGCCTAAGGTGGTGGATCTGCTGGTGGCCATGTGTAGGGCAGCTTTGGAGTCCCCTAGAAAGAGCATCATCTTTGAGCCTTATCCCTCTGTGGTGGACCCCACTGATCCCAAGACTCTGGCCTTTAACCCCAAGGTATTGTTGCATGGGGAAAAAGTCAGGGCTAAGGAATAGAAACAATGAAAGAGACGGGAGACTATAGGCTGTCATTCTAGTGTATATAACAGCGTGGAATGAGGGACAGAAGGAATGGAACACTTGGTTCTTGGGGACTCTTTAAACCCTAAGCTTTAGCTGTTTCAATGAATAACCGAGTTTGTTAGAAGGAGGAGAGAAGAATTATTTGCTATACTAGGGAAGAGTATAGACTTTGGAGCCTGACAGACCTGGATTCCTTTTGAGGTTCTACTGTTCCCTAGCAGAATGGTGTAAAAAAGTTGCTTAACCTTTTGGTACCTCGGTTTCCTTGTCTGTAAAAAGGGGATAATATCTACTTTGCAGATTGTTGTAAAAATGAAAAATCACATATGTAAAGTACTGTACTAGGGTTCTCTGGAGAAACAGAACCAGTAGGAGATATATAGGGAAAGAGATTTATTATAAAGAAGTGGTTCATATAGTTATGAAGGCTGAGAAGCCCCAGGATCTGCAGTTGCAAGCTGGAGGCCCAGGGGAGCCAATGGTGTAAATTCCAGTCCAGAAGCTGGCAGTCTTGAGATCCTCAAAAAGCAGATTTTTCAGTTCCAGTCCACTGGTTGGAAAAGACCAGTGTCCTAGCTCTAGCAGTCAGGCAGAGCTGACTACCTACCTCTTACTGGGCCTTTTTGTTCTCTTCAGATCTTCAACTGATTGGGTGAGGCCCACCCAAATGAAGGGAGTGCAATCTGCTTTACTCATTCTGCTGATTGAAAGGTCAATCTCATCTAGAAACACCCTCACAGACACACACCAAGAGTAACGTTTGACAAAATGTTCAGACACTCCATGACCCAGTGAGATCAACTCAATTAACCATTGATGAAATTAACCATCACAAGTACCCAGCAGAATGTCTCATTATTACTCTTACTGCTATGTATCAGGCACTATACTAGTTCTTTACAGATGTTATTTATTCCTCGGAATGATCTCTGTGAGTGTAATTTTAATCTTCATTTACACACAGGGTCCTGAGGTTGTAAGAGGTTAAGTAACTTACCTTATTACTTCTAGCTGTTAAAAGAGAACTAGTATGTGATTCCAGAACTGTCTGACATTAAATCTGTGTTCTTTCCATGACATGTCATACTGTTTCCCTGGGGCCTAGACCTCTTTTGTACATCTGGCCCTCCTTTTCATCACATCTTACTCTCCTCCACTTTTCTTCATCTGGGTCTTCTCTTCCCATTGATTCCCCACAGAAGAAGAATTATGAGCGACTTCAAAAAGCTCTGGATAGTGTGATGTCCATCCGGGAGATGACCCAGGTATTCTGCCCTCTGCCTGTCCTGCTTAAGTGCACTGTTGTGCTTGGAATCCATGGGACTGGAGTGGAGATTTAGAAATGCTACTCAGATTCCTCACTGAATTTTTTTTTAGTCTTCCCTCTTCAGCCTTCCCAGTCCTTATTCTCTGTTACTCTCTTTTTCACTCCTGATGTTTCTCTCAACTTTTACCTTTGCTGCCAGTTCCTTCACAAGTTGTTCATATTTAATGTTTTCCCCATAATTCTTAGGGAATTAGAGAAGTGAGGGAAAGACTTCTGCCCAGGGTTGGGAGGGCGAGGAGGGGGCTTGGATGTAAGGAACTAGCCCCAGGGGCCTACATCTTCTGTCCTTCTAGGGGTGGGGCAGCAACATGGAGCAGTGACCATCCTTTGACTCAAGGCTGCCCCTCACCAGACTTCCCCACCCCTCGTCTGCAATCTCTGCATGAATAGACATTCATTTGTACTCACATTTACAGGTGGGCCTCTTCTCAGCAAATCCTATATATCACAGTTCAGATTAACACATAAGATATACCTAGGAGGGATGATTTACTTGTCAGAAGGACTCTTTGCTTTATGTAAAGTTTTACCACAGGATTCCTTAGCCTAATCTTTCTGGGACATTGATTTTATTTATTTTTTATTTGAAGTCAACTTTTTAGAGCTGTAGGAATTGCGTAAAATGAGGGAGACCCACCTGCATGTTGTTTTGTAAGCATTTTCAGTCATTTTCATATTTATTTATGAGTCTTCCCAATCTGACTGGGCTCCTTGAGGGTGGGAACCCTATCTCCTCTTGCCTTTGTGTGGCCTTCAGTGCCTGCCTTGCCCCGGGCCCTGATTAGTCTGTCACAAGTGGGAGGGCTCCCACCTCTCCTGGGAGGTAACTTTATCACCTTTGTCTTAACAGGGCTCATATCTAGAAATCAAGAAGCAGATGGACAAGCTGGATCCCTTGGCCCATCCTCTCTTGCAGTGGTAAGTGATATGGATAGAATGGTTTGTCCTTCAGGGATTGCGGGGGAGGGCAGAGGTGGCAGGGGATATGGTATTAGTCATGGAACCTACACCTTTTAGAGACAGTTCCGGCATCCTTCCTGAGGCTATAGATTTTCTGGCTGCCTTTTCTTGGCGTTTTATTGATATACTTGGTCTTGATTAGAACTCAGAGCTTACCGGGAGCTCACAAATTCTGACACGATGTCTCAGATTCTCTTTAGGTGTTTCTTATTTCCCAATAGTACTCTTTGGGTATAGGAGTTAATACTGTTTCAGCTAAGTTTTCTGTGCATCCAGAGAGGTCTGTCTCTTCCTTCTATTCCCTTTCCCTGTCTCAAGGCCTTCCCTGTTGATGTAGACTGTCCAGAGCCTTTGAGGCACTATTATTATTCCCTTCGAACAAAGATTTTGAAAATTCTCTCCTGCCCTCCACCCCCTGCCCTCCTTCCCTAATCTTGATTGCTATTGTTTTCCTGGTATAGCTTTTCCCTCTTTTCCTAGTCAGCCTTTGACATCAGTACTTTCTCAATGCAACATGCTCCCTCTGAGCATCAGGAATGACCAGGCATAGACTATCCAGGATGGCATCACAAGAAAATGGGTGAAGCACAAAAAAAGACAAACTCTATCCACTATATGAGATAACACTCCCATGCGGAGTCCTCAATGTTTTATGCCTTTGTTCTCTCCTGCCCTCTGAGTTGAGCCAAAACACAGACCAGTCTATCCTTGAATCGTAGGGAGAGTTGTTATAGTTTCTTCTTTGTCTTTCTCCAGCCCAAACAGTAACTTTGTCTCCATTCCTTCCCAAGCTCAAGAGCCCTGAAGGATTCCTCTGAGCCCCAGTTGTATGTTTCTAAGTCCCAAGTATAAGTTGTCACCATGCTAATACAGATCCCTGCTTTCTAATTTATTGTTTTTTGTAGCTGATCTTATGTGCTCTTCCTTTATCTTAATGTTTATTTATTTTTGAGAAAGAGCATGTGCGCTCTTGTGCACGCAAGCGGGGGAGGGGCAGACAGAGAAGGGGGGACAGAAGATCCAAAGTGGGCTCTGCGTTGACAGTAGTGGGCCCACTGTGGGGCTCAAATCCACAAACCATGAGATCATGACCTGAGCTAAAGTCGGACGCTCAACTGACTGAGCCACCCAGGCGCCCACTTTTGTTTTATTCTTTTCTCTTTCTAGATGTAACAGTCTCCCTTTCACCTATGTCTTTTCTTTGATTCATTGTTTACCCAGTAACTAGCTGATCTCTGGTCAGTAGTTTCCCTTTTACATTTTTATACATAAGTGTTACCACAAACCGGAATATCTGGATAGTGACCTGGACATTTCACACAAGTCCAACAGCTCTGGAATCCTTACTTGTTTTCCCAGGGGTATGGCAAGAGTACCGCTTTGTTCTGGATGGTCTAACGACACGCCCATTCTGTCCTTTCCTTTCTTCTCTGTTTCATACTAGGATCATCTCTAGCAACAGGTCACACATTGTCAAACTACCTCTCAGCAGGGTAAGTGACCATTCTCCTCCTAAATTCTTTAAATTTCTGGTGAGGGACAGGGAAGGGCTCCAAACCAGCTAACCACGTTGATCCTAGACTTGCCTCATTAGCTCCGTCCATCCACAGTAGTCTCTGGGCCTAAGCATATGCTCCTTATTTGGGGTCAGTGCAAGCCTGATTTGCTCTTCATCCCCAACCCTTCCCTCCCTGATCTCCATTTCTTCTCTGTTTTCCTGACCCGACCCCCACCCTGGGCAGCAGCTGAAGTTCATGCACACCTCACACCAGTTCCTCCTGCTGAGCAGCCCTCCTGCCAAGGAGGCTCGGTTCCGGACCGCCAAGAAGCTCTACGGCAGCACCTTTGCCTTCCAGTGAGGAGGGTGGGGACTGGGGGTGGGGAGTAGGGAGGACGACAACAAATAATATGGGGGGGAGGGGGAGGGCAACTTCACTTGAGGTATATGAGTGTGTGTTACCTATGTCCAACCAATCAGTCAGATATTTCTTAATGCTGTTGTGGTAGGTGCTGTAGAGGGTAGAAAGATACATATGATACAGTCTTTACTCTCAAGCTACTTATGTTGTAGTTGAGAAGAAATGACATTTACATATAAAAAGATGTGGTTGAGGGAACAGACTGGAGGAGATAGATTTGAAAGCTGTTTTGAAGGAAGTCAGCAATTTATGCCTAACTGTGGAAAAAGAGAAAGTGAGAGAAATATTAAGAAGGGAGTGGTGGTACCTTTTTCTTAAAATAGATGTGAAGTTAGGACTGGCAGCCATATTGGGATCATTGCTCAGTTGGTTGATTTTGAAATGAATCTGCTTAACTTGAAATATCAGGACAATAGGCAGGTGAAAATACTGAACCAGCAGTTGATTTAGGATGGGACTAGCTGAAGCACAGGAAAAAGGATGGTACTGGAAATTAAGATGGAGAGTTAGCCACACACACATATGTTGCATCCCTGTGACTGTTTCCATGTGCATATCCATTGCTAGGTGTATCTGTGTTCATCATGTCCTGTGTGGGTGAGAATGGGTGGGTGTGGTGGTCTCGGATGTGCTTCTGGGAATCTCATACAATGAAGAGACATGTATTCTACCCTGCCTTACAGTGGGTCCCACATTGAAAACTGGCATTCGATCCTGCGCAATGGGCTGGTCAATGCATCCTACACCAAACTGCAGGTGAGGCTGTGCACCTTTCCCTTTCTCTCCATTCCGCTCCCTGCCCCACTCAGTTTTGGAGAAGCCTGCTCCAGACTACTGAGCTGATTTTTGCCTCAGCATCCTCAAAGCTAGCCTGCCGGGGGGGCTTCCCTAGGAAAGAGGTTGGGATTGTTTGTATAGAATGAATATGGCTGATACATATTTGACCCCAGGCTGTGTTTTTTGGTAGTTTTGGGAATGGGATTATAGCAGTAGGTAGAAATGTGAAATGCTGACTACAGCTACTGTGATGAATTAACTGGTTAGACAAAGCTTTTTAATTTATGTGACTGTTCATTCAGAAAATTGATATAAAAGACTTATTTCTTCTTCCTATGAGACTCCAGGGGATGGTTATTTTTCCTCCTCTTGGATACTTGTTCTGCAGTTCCTTTTTTGGAATTTGTACCAAAGCCTGGGGACAAGAGTATGGATTCTGAGGGAGTGACTAGTGGCTTTGCCACTCCTTACTTTCCAAGACCTCAGTATCTAGTAGGGCAAAGGGGTTAACCTGCATCCACTTTTCAGCCAATCAACTTTTCAAGAGTAAGTTCCTAGAGTTATCTGAACCAGTGACAAGGTAATTGGAGGGACAGAGGGCTGGATAGGCCTTGTGGCTGCCTAACGTACAGCCATGGGAGGGCCCAGGCTCATATTGCTCATCCTGGTGTTTCCCTGCAAGCTGCATGGAGCAGCCTATGGCAAAGGCATCTACCTGAGCCCCATCTCCAGTATTTCCTTTGGATACTCAGGTAAGAAATACTGTCTGGCTACCTTGACTCTATTTACATCGCATCCATTTTGTGAATACATACTCTTTGCTGTCTCCTCCTCCTCCATCATGGATACTTGGTCTATGTCAGCTCTCTCCCAGTCATAGATACATAATCTGTCTCTTTACATCCTCTGGTTAGAAATTTAGATTCTTTACACAGTGAGGCCAGTTATCCCCCTTTCTCTTAGGAAGTCCTCTTCTCTGTGGGGATGGTCTTATTGTAGAAGCTTGGCTCTGAGAATAAGTTAGGAAATAATTGGGAGATTGAAATGAAGCTTTTCATAGAACACATTTTTGGTGTGGGCAATAGCTTCTTATTATAGGTGGTGTATGTACACATGTGGATGAGAGGTTATATGGGAATACACTTGAATGCTTGAGTATCTTCCATTGGCTTACATTTCTGGAGACATTGTTCTCCCTGTCAACTACCTTTCAAAATTTAAACTGTCTATAATTACATACTATTATAAGAATGGAAGAGAAAGCATTTTAGTCCAAAGATAACACATGAGTGAGGTTCATATTCTAGTCAGGAGATGAGTCCAGGTTTGTTCTATTCAGAAAACGAATCTGCTTTGGAGCTCTCTCAGTGTTCCAGGTTCATGTCTTACTTCCTTTTCGGTCTTCTTTTGTTTGTGTTCTACACAGTCCCTATATAAAACGTAGCTACTATGTATTGCATATCTACTATATGAAGGAGACAGTGCTTCTATTCTTTTTTTTTTTTTAATTTTTTAATGTTTTATTTGTTTCTGAGAGAGAGAGAGAGACAGCGTGAGCAGGGAAGGGTCAGAGAGAGAGGGAGACACAGAATCTGAAGCAGGCTCCAGGCTCTGAGCTAGCTGTCAGCACAGAGCCCGACGCGGGGCTCGATCCCACGAACCGTGAGATCACGACCTGAGCTGAAGTCAGATGCTTAACCGACTGAGCCACACAGGCGCCCCGACAGTGCTTATATTCTTTTTTTTTTTTTTTTTTAAATGTTTTATTTATTTCTAGGAGAGAGAGAGAGAGACAGAGAGAGAGGGGAGGGCCAGAGAGAGAGGGAGACACAGACTCTGAAACAGGCTCCAGGCTCTGAGCTGGCAGTCAGCACAGAGCCCGACGCGGGGCTCGAACCCACGAACCGCGAGATCATGACCTAAGCGAAAGTCGGAAGCTCAACCGACTAAGCCACCCAGGCGCCCCTAACAGTGCTTATATTCTTTAAAAATTTTTTTAAATGTTTACTCATTTTTGAGAGACAGAGTATGAGTAGGGGAGGGGTAGAGAGAGAGGGAGACACACAGAATCTGAAGCAGGGTCCACACTCTGAGCTGGCAGCACAGAGCTTGATGAGGGGCTCGAACTCATGAGTGGTGAGATCATGACCTGAGCTGAAATCAGACACTCAAGCAACTGAGCCACCTAGGTGCCCCTACAGTGCTATATTTTTTATTTATTTTATTATTTAGTATTCTCTAGTAATTGTAACTGTTATAAAGATAAGAAAACTTAGATCCAGAATCAAAGAACTAGAGATATCTCTAAATTTTAAACTACTCTAACAATATCAGCAGCAACCAAATAAAAAAACTCACCAAGCCCAGTTAGGTTTATAAGTGAATCTTAAACCAAACTTTAACCAAACCAAACAAGTTATTACAGTTTTATATAAAATTATCCAGAGAATGAAAAAAGGTAGAATCATAAAAGATAAGTCAATTTAATATTATTAAAACTGAAAACTTCTGTTTATCAGAAGATACTTTAAGAAAGTGAAAAGCTACAAAACAGAAGACACAGTTACCCCAAAAGATTAGTAATAAAAACCTTTTTTTATGTTTGTTTATTTTGAGAGAGAGAGAGAGAGAGAGCGCAAACGAGAGAGGGGGCAGGAAGAGAGTGAGAGAATCCCAAGCAGGCTCCACACTGCCAGTGCAGAGCCCATTGTGGGGCTTGACCTCAGCAACAGTGATATCGTGACCTGAGCAGAAACCAAGAGTTGAATGCTTAACTGAGCCACCCTGATACCCCAGAAATGTCCTTTAAAATGTTAAAAATCAGTAAGAAAAAGAAAACCCAGTAGAAAAATAGGCAAATGATGTAAACAGGCATTTCACTGAAAAAGTGACCAAAAAATATGAAAAGTTGCTGAACTATTAATCAGGAAAGTAAAATGAAGACCACATGACTACTATTTAGCACCTTTGTGGAGTGGCAAAAATTAAGAAGTCTGGTAATACCTCTGATGGTCCTAGAAGTTGTAGATCAGCAGGATCTCTTTTATTGTTTATTGGAATATAAATTGGTACAACTACTTTGGAGAACAATTTGGTGTTTAATTTCAGAAAGCTGAGAAAATTTACCCCAGTGACCCAGCATTTTCATTCCTGCATATATATACCCAGAGGTGTACATGAGTGTTCAAAGCAGCACTGTTTGCGATAGCAAATCTTGGAAACAACCCAAATGCTGATTATCAGGAGGATGGATAAATACATTTTACTATAATCTCAGAGTGGATTATTGTTTAGCAATGAAAATGGATAAATAGTGGCACTTAACTGCATGGAAAAATCTTAGTAATAAGTTGAGCTAAAGAAAAAAAAGGCAAGCCCAGAAGACTACTGTATAATGTCTTTTTTATATTGTTTAAAAGCAAACAAAATTTTGGTGCATGTGTGTGTATGTATGATAAAACTAAAGAAATTTCAGGATAGTGGTTACCTCCCAAGGAGAGGCAGATAGTTGGGATAGGGTAGGAGCACATTGATGTAAATCAGTAGTAAAGTTTTGGTTCTTGGATTTAGTCTATAGGTTGGGTCTATAGGTATAGTGGATGATAAATAAATATATGATAGTGTGTCATGAACCAAACCTGATGATTCATCCACCCAGGGTAAGTGCCCAATAAATACCAATTGAATGTGTGAATGAATCTTATTCTGTGCCTGGGGTGCAAAGTGGGGTTGGGGTTGGGGTAGTCTTTTTGGCTTTTTTGTCTAGGTTCCTCAACTTTTATCTTTGTTCCAGCCTGAGCTTCCCTCATTAAGCTCTTGTTGTTTTCCAACTAGTGAGATTCTCCTGGTTCTTGGTGCCCACAAAATTCTTGTTTCCTGTCTATTCTCTCCCTGTTCTTTCCCACTCCCCTCTCTCACTGGCTTTTGTTTACTACTGAGTGCCTGAATACCTTAGGTAGATGGAGCCATGAATCTCTATTGACTCCTTACCTTTCTTCATCACTTTACTAATTACAGAAAAACATCATAGGACACCATCCTTTTCCTTCTTGCAAAGGCCCACTGATTATGGTTACAAAATGGCATAGAATTTTACTTTTAGTTATAGATCATCTCGTCTAGTCTTTTCTTACATTACAGTTAGGAAAGCTCATACACAGAGAATTTACACACAGCTGTGAGTAGCAGACCTAGGATTGGAATCTAGGCTTCCTACCTTCTGGGCCAGTGTTCTTATCACTATATTGGACTGACAGAGTAGGCTTTGCTTGAATGACTGAGTCTCTGAGGGCCCACAGATATGTCAGAGTCTCTATAATGTGAGATGCATACAGATGTCCAGTTTATTGTAGTTACTCTAGTGTTTAACCAATTCCATCTTACATGTTTCCATATACCCTATTCTGCTCTGGTTTTCTCTGTTCTTCCTCAGGGTATCCTTAGTTTTGTGGTACTGGGTGCTGTCTGGGAGCTGATGTAAATAGAGAGCCTCCATTTGGTTAATGGAGCCTCCACTCCAATGACTTGGCCATCGTGTGTGGGTTAAAATGAGGGCCAGTGAGAAAGGAGTTGGTAAGCTCCATCTGTTTGTTTAGTCCTGTTTAGAGATTTCTGATATGGGTATACTCTGGACACAAAGCACCCAGGGATTACTCTGGCCACCATTTTCTCAGGTTCTGGTCTTGGTAAACTGTCAGAAGATCATTGGGTCAATATGAACAGGACAGTGTGCAGCAGGATTGAGATGGGACAAGATTTGGATTGCATCAGAGGGCCATTTGTAAGACCAGCCATAGAAATCATATTGTTCTTTCTTATCCTCTGGGGTAGAACTTGAGTGGGAATTTCATTCAGAATTTTGCACTGAAATACCCAGGATGAGAAGGTCATGGTGTTTAGATTCAGAGCTAAACCTACTTAAGGCTAATGGGGAAAGTGGAAATAGAGGGGTGGTAAGTGTTGCACCCTCAGGAGGAAGAAGTGAAGAGTTTAAGTCTTGCCCTTCATTTTGTTCAGGCCATATATCTGTCGTGGGACTTTAGTGTGAGTGCATGAGGGGTTGACGGCCCGCGCAGTGAGGAAGGTCAGTCCGGGCATCCCCACTCCTGCACCATGACTATCACAAAACCAAGAACTGAAGGAGAGTGGGATTTGTAATACAATGTTCCAAGGTGGAGTGGTGGGACAGGGGCCCTGCTTATGGCCTGTAAGCGTAGCATCATTTCCCATCGTCATCCATCTCCCTCTCAGACAAACAGGGACAGACACACAGACACACACACACGTGACCGTGATAAGGCTAGGCCTGTGAGAAAGCTGAGTACAGAGACTAAAGTCCTAGTCACGGGCCAAAAACAGTGGGGAGTAGGGGCACATAAGCACTGTTTCATATCTAAATAAGAAAAATCCGGAATGAGTCTAAGTCTAAATGTTATAAAAAGGGCTATTCTCTGGGGGATAAGGATGGCAGAGGATTTATGGATTTAGACAGGGGGACACTGCAGGGAATTGGCACCGCTTCCTCAAGTCTGGGAGGACTTTCTAAAGAAAGCAGGATTCTTCAAGCTTGTTGCCATTGTGATTACTTGTGGAAAATGATTCATCACTTACCTGCTGTGCTTTCTGCTTTTTCTTTTCAGTGACTCTGGTCGTAGTTTTCTATGTAACTTTGAGACTAGAGCAGATCTAACTTGCTCTGCTTGCTTCCTCTTCACTCATTTTGCTCAGTTTGGCATTGATCCCATGTGTTGATATCACCGCTCTCGTGAGCCCCTCATTCCTGGCTCATTTCATGTGTTCCTCCCCTATCTTTGAAACTTCTAGTGATTCTTTGATATTCTCAGGATAAACTCCAGTTGTCTTAACATGGCCTATAAGGCCTGCTTGATCTGATCCTGGCTCACCATTTCCACATCATCTGTTGCTGTTCCCCTTCCATTGACTATGCTCCATATAAGCTAAATCACAATGATTTCTTTCCTCCAGACCTTCCATGTCCTTTTACCTCTGCCAGAACACTTTCTTCCTCTTCATTTAGGTAATTCTTCCTGGCTGTCACTGGGAAGCCTTCTTCAGGGGCGCCTGGGTGGCGCCGGTTAGGTGTCCGACTTTGGCTCAGGTCATGATCTCACAGTCCATGGGTTCGAGCGCTGCGTCAGGCTCTGTGCTGACAGCTCAGAGCCTGGAGCCTGCTTCGGATTCTGTGTCTCCCTCTCTCTCTGCCCCTCCCCCGCTTGCTCTCTGTCTCTCAAAATAAAATAAAGACTTAAAAAAAAAAAAAAAAAAAAGGAAGCCTTCTTCAAAACCCTAGGGCAGGCTAGTTCCCCTTCTCTAGCTCACACATTGTTCTAGATTCTCCTCATCACACTTCTTGCCATCCTGTGTTGTAAGTACTTGTTCCTTGCCTGTAGTTTCCACTAGACTAAATTCTGTCAGGGGAGATACCTTGTTATTTTATTTACTGTGTGTCTAGCTCAGTGCCTGGCACATAGTAGCCATTTTAGTAACTGTGTGATTGAGGAGTGGGTAAGTAAACTGGATTTGTTGTTCTATGACAGGAATGGGAAAAGGACAGCACAGGATGCCCTCCAAGGATGAGCTGGTCCAGAGATATAACAGGATGAATACCATCCCCCAGGTATTATTAGTTGGCACTGTTCCAGTGAGGCAGGCAGAATCCTTCCCCTGGGATAAGTTTAGGATACAGAGATGGATAGGAAACAAATGGTGGGGGAGGTAGGTAGTTTGAAGATCATTTGAAGGAATCCGGTATGTCTGAAGATGAACACACTTCCAGAGTCCTATGTGGCCTCAGTCATAAGTGTGAAAGAAGAGACTGAGTTTAAATGCAATGACATGAAAATGTAAAGATGGAAGCTATGGACCCAGTCAGACTGATATGTGAAAATTTGGGGGGGGGGTGCCTGGGAGCCCCAGATATCCCTTATTCACACCCCTAGCCATCAACAGCTAAACATCCTGCCTAGGGAAAGCTGTAACAGTCCACCTGGCTCTGCTGTCCTTCTCTTCCAGACCCGATCCATTCAGTCAAGGTTCCTGCAGAGTCGGAATCTAAACTGTATAGCACTTTGTGAAGGTAGGTGGCTCACCCAATCCCTGTATTTCTGTGTCCCCAACCTTTATTTCTGGTGCAGCTCTGCTACATGATTCAGCCGAGGGTGTTGTTGACACATCGTCTTCCCTCCCCTGCCTGGACTGTGTGACTTAAGCATTATAATTTCTGGCCCCCTTCTTCCCAGTGATTACATCTAAGGACCTCCAGAAGCATGGGAACATCTGGGTGTGCCCTGTGTCTGACCATGTCTGCACACGGTTCTTCTTTGTGTAAGTCTAGGAGGGTACCTTGGGGATTACTCTGAGGAATGAGGGGTGGGGGGTGTGATGCTGTGATTACTGAGAAAGTCTGTTCCTGTCATCTGAGACTTATCCCTGGCTTCCTGAGTGGAGCTGGCACTGGAACTTTCCCTGTGGAGGATGGGGATGGGTATAGATCTGTTTCAAGGAAATCCAATAAGCTGAATCTCTTCCACCCTAAAGAGTAGCAAGAAAGGGTTTTGGCTTCTGGGATGGAATACAGAAGCCACACCTCAAATACAGTTCCACTGGTTGACATTATTCTGGTATTCTTCTCCCTCTTGTGCTCACACTTGCCCTGTCTTTGGCAGATATGAGGATGGTCAGGTGGGCGATGCCAACATTAATACTCAGGACCCCAAGATACAGAAGGAAATCATGCGTGTGATCGGAACTCAGGTTTACACAAACTGAGGGGGCCCCAGCCCTCGTACCACCCTGTTCCCCCAGGATCCATCTGCCCTCATACAAAGGCTCAGGGGCAGCATGCGAGGCTGCCCTGAGGAATCAAGGGGCCATGACCAAGGGGCAGGAAAAGGATAGAAGAGGCGGCCTTCATGGTGGAGACTGACCCAGGAACCACTCCACGTTTGGATGGCCCAGACTGACTCCCTACTCCTGATTTTCCCAGTTGACTTCACCCCGTTTGTAAATAAAACAATAAAATGGAAGGTGCTGTGGACTGGATATGATCACTGTGGTCTGACTAGCGTTGGCCCAGCACCTGCCCCAAGTCCTCAAATGGGGTGTCGGGTGGGGAGAGTGAAATATCCTGAGGGTTGGAACTGATTATGTTGGGTGGAGTAAAAGCTGAGTCATCTAGTGCAGTGTATGTACCACAGATCTGGCAACATTTTTGTTCATGAACTAGAGAAAGTTATGCAGTTATCAGTTATGCAGATGATACAAACTCAAGGATACAGAGTACCACTGATGCCTGTCCCTCAAGATTTAAAAGTACCGCTGAGGACAAAGTAGCTCAGATTTCCTACCCTTAGGACCTCTGTTTTCTGCACTTAACTTAGCCATTGCCCCCTTGCTCTCTATCTCAGGGCTTCGGCCCCTACTCTCTTCCTCTTCCCAGCTATTTCTCTAGGGTAAGGGAGGTGGGGGGGAAATAGCTGACAAGCGCGGGAAGTCGGCTTGGTCTCTCATTTGACATCTAGAGAAATGCAGCCTCCCTTAATAAAACAAAATCCAAATTTAGCAAGGTGTAGGCTAATCCAAGGTTAGCAAGGTGAAGAAAAGAGCTGTTTCTAGGATACCTAGTTGTTTCAGTGAAATCCATCTCCCTGTTGAAATTCCCACTGCCAACCTTCTGCTGGCCCTTCAGGCTGTCCTTCATGTACCTGTAACCCTAAGTTAGCTCAGAGACAGGTTGGACATCAAATATTTTGAAATATTAATGAAGAAAAACAAATATAAGCACGGAGAATACAAAAAACATTAAATAAGCCTGGCTTTTCAAGTATAGGTTTTTTATTCTGTTGTAGCTTCTCGATTTACAAAGTCTGCCTTAGACCACCTATTGTCTCATTACTTTCACCCTGTTTTGGAGATCACCTTCCTTGCCCCAGTATCTTACCTGCATTGTAGTTCCTGACCTTCCGCAACATGGAAGTACCACTCTTAAGGCTCATCTCCCTAGGAGTTTTTTCTTTTTCTTATTTTTCCTTCCTTTCCCCTTCCTCCCTTCCTTCCTCCCTTCCTTCCTCCCTTCCTTCCTCCCTTCCTTCCTCCCTTCCTTCCTCCCTTCCTTCCTCCCTTCCTTCCTCCCTTCCCTCCTCCCTTCCTTCCTCCCTTCCTTCCTTCCAGTATACAGTGTAATAATGATTTCAGGAATAGAATTTAGTGATTCATCACTTCCATATAACACCCAGTAGGAGCTTTTTCTTAAACTTCCTTACCTGTTCTTAATCAACACTGTTACACTCTGACTCTACAAGTCTCCTTAGGTTCTCTGTCCTTTTCTGCTTTCCTGTCTAGGAGAAATATCATTCCACTAAATAAATGGCCCCACCAGGGAGCCCACCCTTGCTGAAATTCCTGCTTCCTGGGAGCTCCCTTACAGCTCATCTATACAGTATTAGAGAGAGCTAACATTTTTTACTTCTTACTAGGTAGGTGCCAGGTTTTATGCTAATAAGCACTTTAATAATTTACTAACACTTTGGCTTGCTGTGTGCTTGGCATTGTTGTAAGCACTCTGTGTTTGACTGATGTAATTCTCACAAGCCTATGAAGTAGGGCCTGTTATTCCCATTTTGTAGGTGAGAAAACAGAGAGGAGAAGTGATTTGCTCGTATTCCACAGCTAGTGACTGACAGATGACCTGACTCCTGAACTGTTGTTCTCATTCTAGGCTAGATAGCCTTTCAAACTTTACAAGTATCTTTTCGTTTAATGCTGACAAAAAAGTTGGAAGATAGGTTTTCTTTAGAGATCTTAAATAATGTGTCTGAGGTCTCACAACAGGTTAGTGGCAGTGCTGGGTTTTTATCAGAACTGCCCAACTCTGGAATTTGAGCTCTTAACCATTGTTTTAATTCCCTAGAGGTTCTCAGACTACTCCCGCAGGTGTGCCAACAACTCAGCCCAGCAGCTTGGCCACTCTAGTGGTATAACAACATTTTTGCTCAATTTTCAGAAGTTGTGAATGGATTTTTCTCAGTTGTAAGCATTTCTTATAATTTCCCTTTGTCAGTGACCTATGCTATAGCAAGTATTAGCAAATAATAGAATGAGAAGTAATGAACAGATAGTATATATTACCAGGAAAAAACTCAAATACCTGAGCCAGTCTCATGGGTGTCACTTTTTTTCATAGCATACACATTATGTCTTTTTATGCCAATAAAATTGTAATGACCTTAAATATGCCATTTTATAGTGTTCCACACAAAAGCAACAGGACTCTGAATCTAAGAAGTTAGAAAGCCATACATAATAAAAAAAAATTTTTTTTAAACCTATCTGCTATAAAACAAATCTAATTAAAACCTATGGCACTTCTCCAACAATGCCTTCATCACAGGGAAACTTGCAGGGTGGGGCCCTGAGTCTCTGGAGAGGAATCCTCCCACAGCCTGGTGGAGGATTTGAAGAATTGCCTCTTTTCCACCATTCAGACCTGCCTACCGGGAAGGTGGGGCTTGTGAAAGCCAGGTCTGAACCAGAGATCGTCCTTCACAGAGGCCAAGGTTATTACAGATACTGCACACACAGGTTGACTGTGGCCTCCTACTCCACATAGTCCTGGGTGCAAGCAGCCTTACCTCATCTATACCTGGACATACTTAGGGTGAGGGCCAGGAAAAGAACTATTTTCCTCAATTAGTTCCAGGTGGAGAGTAAATGGCTATGATTTCTGAATTGAGAACTTGAAAACTCCTGGAATTTAACCTTCTTCCTTCTCATGGTGATTTTCCATCCAGGCAGGGTGTGGCCATGACTCAGTTTGTGGTGAGGATGTGGCCGTCCATAGGGGAGGAGCCTTTTGCTTGGTTCTGCCTTTCTTTCTGGCCAGTAGGGAGAAAGAGGAAAGAGTCTGGTGCTGAGTCACAACTGGGTTACTTAATAGCTTCTCAGGGTGGATTGGGCTGTGGAGGTTTGGGAGATGTCTCAGCTTCTGGGGCTAGTTTGAGCGTGGTGGGGAGGAAGCTTCATGGGTCACACAATTCCCCCCAGACGCAGTGGGAATAAAAGTAGGCTCCAGTCACACACTCCCATCAGCTGAGCCAGCCAGGTACAGCTGAAAAGTTAGTTTTATTTTGGAACTAAACAGCTGTATAAAAAATGGCCTGATAATTACTATTATATACAAAAGAGAAAACTTTAGGATTGTAAATGGCAACAACTAATCTTTATATCACTTTATAATGTACAAGTCACTTTATGTTACTAAATTTCTTAATTTATTTCTGAGAGAGAGAGAGACAGCATGAGCAGGGGAGGGTCAGAGAGAGGGAGACACAGAATCTGAAGCGGGCTCCAGGCTCTGAGCTAGCTGTCAGCACAGAGCCTGACGCAGGGCTCGAACCCACGAACTGTGAGATCATGACCTGAGCCGAAGTCAGACGCTTAACCGACTGAGCCACCCAGGCGCCCCTGCCATCCTTTAATTTAAAGCATTACCTACAAAAATTATTTTGTCTAGGAGAGAGACCAAAGTCTCCTTAGTCCTATCTGTCCTTTCTGGGCTAAGTGGGTCAGGTTATCTGGTAGCCAGTGAGCATGGAGATGAAGACTAGAGGTAACGTGCCAAGGAAGAAGCAGAGTGTGATTGAACTGCAACAGGAGGAATTCCTGGGGAAGGGAGCACATGATCCATTGTTCACTGATGCCTTTCTTCATCCTCCAAGTCTCTCAGTTACTTTGGGGGAGAGGGTCTGCTTACAATCCCACTTGCATCTTAGGTAGTCTAGCTGTGGCTACACTTGTAGGAAAAAAGGAGACAGGGCCTCCATGGGACTGGCTTGGTGAATAGGATGAAAGTACCCTAGGGCGGCTTTGTCCTGTGAGTCCTAACAGATATGGGCTAGAGAAAGACTTGCAGTGGGTCACATAGGCTGACAGGGTCACCTCAGCTGAGGCAGTACGTCCACTCGAATCAGCAAGGACTCCTCAAGTTTCTTCCCTCCTGCTTTCAACTGCTGATGAGGCATTTCCTCCAGAGGGGGGATCTAGATACACAGTTGCATTCAGAAAATATTCTTTACTGTTGCTGTCCCCTGGAATGGCCTTCCCATACCCATCTCTATCCTAACCAACCCTCCATGTCTTTCCCCTACGTGAAGCCTTCCCCTTCCCACACAACCTGTTTTCTCTTCACCCTTGCTTCCAAAAGGCCAACTTGCTCTTCCTTCCAGGGACTTTCTGTGGGGGAACTCTGGAATTAAGATTTTGTGCTACCCTCAGGAGCACTTGGGAATCTGAAGGAAGGCATATAATAAATTAAGTCTACTTGGTCCGGCTGTGGAAAGGGCGTATAAAATCCAAAGTGATAAGCACTTCTGCTTTAACCTGACATTTGGGGCCAATGGGCTGCCCTGGAAATTTGTATTGGCCTGAGAGAGAGAGAGAACACTGCCATTTTACCTCATGAGGTCATGTAATGGTAAGGCCTGTAAACCTCACCCTCTTGACCAGGGCCAAAGCTTGTCTTTGGGCCACAGGAGCTCAGTCCAGTACCACTTGCAGACATACCCCACACAGGACTCCAAATGACCTCCAAGAGGCCAGATTTAATCCTAGATTCTGTGGTTTTGTGGCCATGAATCCAATAGGTAACCAAAGCAGGCTGTACCCTCACACCCACCCCAGTCCACTCAATCTGCTGCCCCCTCCCACCCCCCAATTCCTTCCAGTTCAGAGAGCTTTATGGAAGGACTGGCTCTCAGCTTCCCCGAGGTTCACATAGCGCTGGGGTTACTTGTTGCTGGGTCAAAGGAATGGGGATTCAGGATGACCAGGAGAAGGCAGTTACTTGAATTCTGAAGGGTGTTCTGGCACTAGTCACAACGACAATCTACCACAAGGTCAGTTCCTAAAGAAGGGGATGCTTGTTGGGCACTGTGCTGTACTCACGTATATCATCTGATCAAACCCCATCCGATGAAGCAGGCATTGTCTTCAATTTACCTTTTATTTTTTATTTTTTTGAGAAAGAGGGCACAAGTGACCCAGAGGCAGGGAGAGAGAAAGAGAAGTGGGGCTCATTGTTGGTTTTTTAAAACCTTAAGTGGGGCCCGTACTCACCAGAAGCGGGGCTCAAATTCAGCTGTTGTGGGACTCAAACTCCTGAACTGTGAGATCATGACCTGAGCCGAAGTCAGATGTTTAACAACTGAGCCATCTAAGCACTCCTTCAATTTACTTTTAAGGAACTGGGCTCTTACATATTGAATTAAAGGATATGGTCATAGGGCTAGTAGGTGGAATTGGAAATAAGAGAAGATGGAATCCAAACTTTCTTATATACTATGCTGCTTTTCAGCAAAACAATGGCAATCACCTTAAACTCCATGTGACAGATTTTCACTATACATGTAAATGTGAGCAAGGATATGATGGATTAGTCTCTGCCAGAGTTTCACGGCAGCATTTTTATTACTCTCCACTTTAATACATGTGCATTTCAATCTTGGGAATGTATCTAGATTTAGGACTTTAAAATGCAACAGAGTCCAGCACTGGCCAGAACACTGACACCTCACCCCCGC
>NW_024080762.1:1440414-1540770 GCF_003009895.1 Hyaena hyaena
CCCCCCCCCCCCCCCAACTGTTGTTCACCACTGTTTTTAGTTCGTCCTGAGCTCAGGGCAAACCAATTTCCTATCTACAACCAAGGGGACCAGCAGAGGCTTCCAGAAAGAAATTAAAGGATTCTATTGCAAACAGAAACATACTTTTAGGCTGTCACTTTCTGGTCCCAGCTTATCTGAACGGACAGGAAAGTGGAATGGAAGGCCTGTGATTCAGCGGCAAGGCAGGTGTCTGCCTGATGAAGTCACACCCATTGTCTCACTTTGCAGGAAAAGGAAAGACCCTAAGAGAATACAGTCTTAACGATTTTTAATGAGGCAACATTGTATCTGTTCTCAAAACTTGGCTTAATGAAGGCAAGAGTTAACAGCTGTTTCATTGATAAAGTGCTGTCATTACTGGTTGTTGACTAGCCAGCGAGAAGTCAGAAAATACGTTAGAGAGGGGCGCCTGGGTGGCTTAGTCGGTTAAGCGTCCGACTTTCGCTTAGGTCATGATCTCGCGGTTCGTGGGTTCGAGCCCTGTGTCGGGCTCTGTGCTGACCGCCAGCTCAGAGCCTGGAGCCTGTTTCAGTCTGTGACTCCCTCTCTCTCTGACCCTCCCCTGCTCACGCGGTCTCTCTCTCTCTCTCTCCTAGAAATAAATAAAAATATTTAAAAAAAGAAAAAAGAATATACGTTAGAGAAAAATGTAAGAAAGCCTCTAATATTGATTTAAATACGTGAGGTTAAAAACAAAAGTGCTGATTCCTGCAGGTTATCAGCTCTAACATTCTGATTTGATATTTCCTGATGGCCACTTCTACACTAATATTAACGCCTTCTATTCGCTTCCTACTCTCGGGCCTTCGCTCTGCAGGATTCTAGCCCCAACTAAAGTATTCACCTGGCTCCAGCTCGTCCTTTATTGTAGCCCTAAGAACAAAAAGACCTCGCGCTCCCGCTCCATGCACACTCCACTCTCGCTAGTCGTCCCTAACCCCTCTCCAGTGCTGGAGCTCTTCCGAAGGCGACCTCTAACCGTCGCCTAGAGTCTCTATCTCTCCTCACCTTCTGATCCCATCTCGGGTTCCCTAACTGCCTGTGCGGCTCAGTTTCCGAGGCGTGTGCTGGGGCAGGAACCCGGAGGGATGGAGAGTCTCAGAACGGGGCTGGGGGAATGCTGCCGAGGATCCATAAATCTGGGCCCTGCTCGGTTAGGCCAGGACAGCTGGGGCAGCCTGGACCGAGGGTCAAAGAGCCCTAGTCCAGCATTCCAAGCTGGCAGCAACAGGTGGTGGCGCCGGCGCCCGGGGGTCTGGGAGGGAGGTCCCCGGAGCTCCCGGGGCGGGCCCCGCTGCCTTGCCACTTCCCCATTGGCCTGCGCAGAGCGTTCATGCTGCGAGTTTTATGTTCCGTGTCCTTCCGCCACGGAATGTAGTCCTTCCCTAAAGGGCAACCTGGCAGCGCGTGGAGCGCCGCGGCGCTTCCTCCTGAAGGTGACTGCGCCCCGCGAGGAAGCGGAGAGGCGGGGCCTGGCGAGCCGGGAGCCAGGATTGGGTGCGGGGCGGCGGAGGGATTGCGCGGCCGCAGCCGGGATAACCTTGGGGCTCAGACTGCCGCCTCCCGCACAGCAGCGACGCGTCGCGATCGCCCAGCAGTTTCTGCAGCCGCACTGCAGCTCGAGCGGGACCGCGCGCGAGGTGAGCGGGGCAGAGGCTGGGCCATCCGTCCCCACCTGGGTCTCCTGCACCCGGCTAGTGCGGACTCCCGGGCGTCTGCGCTCTCAGGGCACCCACACCGGGGTCGGCGCAGGGTCCTGGGCATCTCGCCCCCGATTGGAGTCGGGAGAGAGGAGGGAGCCAGCTCGCGCCTAGGGCCAGACCCCCAGCTCCTGTTTCTCCCAAAGCTGGCCCTCTGCTGCTCCAGTGCCCACCCCCGTTCTGGTCCCATCCTCGCCTCCCTCTCCTCGATCGGCTACCATCCTCGCCTTCCTTCCAGTGTTCCCTCCTTGGATTCCTTCCTTTCCTCCCTCACCCCCTGCTCCTCTGCTCGCCTCCTCCCCTGGCCCCTTAATACTGTACCGTTCCCGCTCCCTGGGCCCTCCGCTGGCCTTGCCCCCCCTCATTAGGATGCTTTCCTTGAAACCTCTCTTCGAAACCCGTTCCCCAGCTCCTCCCCCCCCCCCCCCCCGTTCCGCCTCCATTCAGCTTCGCTGCTATTCCCGCGTCCTTGTCGCCCCTCGTGTCTACCCCTTCCCCCATTCATGCTCCGGGCCCGCCCCTCCCCCTCCATTCTGGTCACGTCCGCTCCTCCGCATCCCTCTCCTCGGCTCTCTGATTCGCTCCGCCCGGGTCCTCGCCCCTCCCCTTTGTTCTGGTCACGTCCGCCTGCACCCTCTTCGCCTCCCGGCCCTCCAGCTTGGGTCGTGGAGCCCCGGGCCGGTGTCCGCAGCCCGAATCGCAGCGGTCTGCGGATGGGCAGGGCCGGCTCCCGTGCGGCCGGGGATGCAGCGGCGGCCCGCGGCGCGTTTGGAAGGTTATGTAACCCTAGGCCTTCCCGCTGCGTGGAGAAGAAAGGGTGGTTGCCCCTGTGGCGCATTTCTGTTTGGGGCCGCTCCGGGTTCGCTGCGCTGGCTCCGAAGGGGGTCCCGGGGCTCCCTTCCGCGGCTACTGGGCTGCACATAGCGGACTGGGACCCGCCCCGCCCCTCCGCAGGACCGGTGCAGCCTCGCCTCTGCTTCACCTCGCTGAGCACATGCTCCCCGGTTCCGGAACACGGAGGTCTCGGGGTGGGTGGGAGCAAAAAAGAAATATGTCAACAACTTGACGCCACGTGCCGCGTTCACTCAATAAAATCTCCTGTGTGCTAAGCTGTTTTGGGGCATGGGGGGATGACTAGAAAGATCATAGCCCACAAAGCTCACAGTGTGATTAGGGAACTAACATGAAAGTTACCAGTGGTTAAGTGCTGCGAGGAAGGGACCGCTTCCTGTTGGGTGAGAAATGGGAGGGATGGAGAAAGGCTCACGAGGTGGCATCACACACTGGGCTTGAAGCAGAAAAGTACCTTCTAGTAGGAAGGTTACGTAAAAGTCCAGTCATGGAAAGGCATCCTTTGGCTTTTAATCCGGCTTCTTCAAACCTAAGACATGGACTGTCTACTGTACGCTTAAGCCTGATGGTTAAGGACTAGGCATGATGGACAGAGGCATTGGGAAGTTAACAGGTTTTTAGAATCGGGTCTGACTCATTAACATGCGGAATGATAAGAGGAAATCCAGCCCCAGGACCCCAGTTTCCCATGGATAAACTGGGATTAACATTTCCCTCCTGATGGCTGAAAGGATTGGTCACTGTATACACACATGAATATATGGTGAGTACTCAGCTCAGTGCCTAATCTCTAGTGAGATGTCCAGAAGAAATGTCTTAAAACGTACTCTTTGGTCACTGAGCACAATCACTTAATCCGGAATTGAGTGTGAGGGCTCATCTTTTCCTGCCATACCCAGATTCTTATTCCTAGTTAATTTTTGGAGTCATGCTTTTTAAATACCAAACATCTCCTGGAAACGAGTCCCTTAAGGGATCCTGGTACTGTGTTTACAAAGTAACTAATAATGTTATCTTGCAGCCTTCTACTTGCTGCAGTGGCTCTACTTTGGTCTCCTGAGAATGGGGACCTGTAGACAAAGGAAGGAAGGCAAGGAGGCAGAATTTCAGCAGGAGAGAACTGAAATCTTCACTGTTCTCCCCACCGACTCCAGGTGGAGTTCTAGGATTTGCTCCACCAGCTGGGGAGTGTGAAGTTAGGATCTGAAGCGGGGACTGTAGGCTCCTGTTGACAGTCCTGAGGGTGTGGCCACTCCTGGGGTGCAGAGGCCATCCTGGGTCAGGACTCCTGCACCGCAGCATTATTAGCAAATAATTTGCTCTCCTGTTGCCTGAGGATGCTGTTGGCAAACGCAGTGGGGCTGTTCTGAGGGGTGGATATGTAACCCAGCACCAGGTCTGTGGCGGAGGGGGGTCCTCTGTGGGGAAGATGACTCAACCTTTCAACTTATCTGCTTGTGAGAGAATTCTCTTCATTGGGTGAGTGGGAAACTGCACTGTGGTCTTCACACGTTTAAAAAGTCCCTTCTCCCTATTCAGTGAGTCAAATAGTGAAGCGTGTGTTTCCCCCACGTTAAAAATGGTTTCACCTGAGTGAAAGATAGTTGTCCAGGTCCCCCAGCGCCCTAGGCTGCCCTCAAAGCTTAGGTGCAGCCTGGCAGAGCCCCGGGCCCAAGTAAGGTAGCTTGTGTCCTGACGTGGCACCCTTTGTGGGAGGAGGGCTGTAATGGTCATGAATAATGATGACTGAAAGAATGTCCTTGAACTCATTTCTGAGTTACTGGACTTGAGTCGAAATAAGTGAACGTTCATCTCTTCCTGCCTTAGTATAGCTACTCTTGTTTTCAGCACTGCATTAGAAGTAAATAATTTTAGTGTTGAATTCATAGTTTAACAAAAAGCATTATTGGGTCTCTAAGACCCAGTAATTTGCCAGTGACTTGGCAAATTTGGTAGCTGGGACTCCAAACAGCTAGCATCTTGTAGGGAGTTGCTTCTGTGCCTTTAATGTTGTGACATTAATGGGGGGAGGGGGGTCACAGGAAAAGCCATTTTATTTCTTAAAGCCGGGTTTCTTAATGTTGAGGCAATGAGAGAAATGAGGAAATGACTAGGAGCTAGAAAATATAGAAAATGCAACCCGTGCATTATCAACTACACTGGTTCTAACTTATTTTGCTTCAGCTTGTATGAAGGCATGTCAGGATGTGTTATTTTAGCCAAGAGCTAAGACAGCTCAAGGTAGGGGAAAGTGACTCATTTGACATTTCATTTCTGAATCATTCCAAACGTCCACAGTCAAATCTCAGTTGGTACACCACAAGAATGAGTTGCCTGTGCGAGCACCGTTTTCTTGCACCCTCATTGAGGATCTTGTGAGACGTTAAAGTGATTTGGTAAAAAGTCTTACAGGAAGGGAGCCTGGCTGGCTCAGTCAGTAGAGCATGTGGGTCTTGATCTTGGGGTTGTGAGTTTGAGCCCCACGTTGGGCACAGAGATTACTTTAAAAAGATAATTTTTTGTCTTATAGGACCCTGAGTTATCCTTGTAAACCTTAATTCTGGTACAGAAAGGAACAGGGCTAAGGGAATCCTGTTCTTAATACTAGCATACCTTCTGGGTATTTGGGAGTTTTCTCCAAAAGCTAATCTCAGCCTAGATAAATGAATAGTCTGATCATTTGGGGCTTTGTTAAAGAAGCTGCTTTGGGGAAAGGGAGCCAGGGTGGGTAGGGGATGGTGCCGGGCAACCTCTGTTGGGCCTTTTTGCCTCCTGGTCTGACTGTTCAGTTCAGGAGGGGAGGCTGGCGGGGCCAGAACGGCCCCGCCCCTGCAGTGGTTTGTGCTGGTCTGCACGTAGGAGGGTGAGCGGGCTGCAGTACCTCCGGTGGCCTCTGAGACCTACCTCCCCTTCTTCTGTCCTTCGGAGAAGCTTCTGGGGAGCTCTCACTAAGCCTCTCTCTCCTGACGCTAGCAAGCCTTGCTCCGGTCGTTAGGCAGGTGCTCTGGTGGGGGAGATGCCAAGATAGGATATGATAGTGCCACCTTCGCTGATGCAGCCCAGAAACTCCTATGAAAAGGCCCCGTTCTTCCAAGCCTTTGAAATCAACCTAGTATTTATTTATTGTTAATATTTATTTAATTTTAGATAATCGGGGTCTTCCTGGTTTCCAGTCATGAGGGCAAAGGAATCACCCAGTAAGTGAGTCAGTTATGTTATAGGAGACAAAACCATGGGCATTTTGGAGGAGCCCTGGGAGCTTTGATCTAGTTAGAGGCAAGGGAGTAGAGACTTCTGATATCCGCTATCCTGCTTTTGTTACTCCATTAGAAAGCAGGTTAATAGATGTTACCTATTAGATGGGTGAATGTTTTAAAGCTCTGACAGTATTGAATGTTGGGCGGAGGTAGAAGAGTGCAGAGTAGCTCACGTTACTGCTTGGTTGCAAGTGGATATAGCCACTTTGGAGAGCATTTCAGCGATATTTAGTAAAAGAAAATAAACATACCCTGTGACTCAGGAATTCCATTTGTGGAAATACAGAGGAGCTCACGTTTGCGCAAGGAACCATGTACTAGGGTAGAGTTGTCATTATATTAGTTAATGGGGAGAAATTGATTCAGTAGGGGAGGAGGATGGCCAACCAGTAAGGGGATACAGAATACATAAGTAAATGATCTAGTTGTGTAGTGGGCTAGTACGGCAGTTCGTATGAACTAACCAGATCTGTGTACCCACCGGGTAGATCTTAAATGTGCTAAAAAATGCAGGTTGTCTATTTGTACAGTATACTAGGAACATTTTAGAAAACAACATCATGGGAGTCGGTATAGAGATAGACACACCTAAATGAATTGGGATAGAAAATTCGTGAAAGTAGTTGGGTGTCTGAGTTTGTGACAGGCTGTGGAAGGGTTGGAGGGGCCTGGGGATGGAGGGAAAATGAACTCTACAAAATTGTATTTTTTTTTCAAAGCCTAAAGAAATTCTGGCTAAGTGTTAGTAGTCCGTTCTGGGTGGTAGAAATAGAGATGTTAATATTTCTTTTTTTTTTTTTTTCTTTAGTTCAGAATAAAACAAAATAGAAGCAAATCTGTGAAGGTCACTGTAGGAAGAGCAGTCATACAAACTAGGTCAGTGCTCTTAGAGAGCTGGCCCTGCCCATCCTCCTCCCACCCTCCCCTCATCCCCCTTCCCCTCCCTCCAACCATGATGCAGGGCAGCTCTCCCTTTAAATGCTGAGCTAATGCCTCACTCTGGAGGCCATCACCCATCCTGCTTGTCCCTGACTTGGGCCCTAAACTACAAGGTCCCAGGTCCTTTGCTGGTCCCAGAGTATGAATGTCATGCTGTGAAACACTGCCTCATTATTTTAAGCCTAGTAAGGAGACATCATAACACAGGACAACAAAAGCTCCTCCAGACTTCCTCCTTCAGACTCAAACCAGTTCTCTGCTCTGAGCATCTGTGGTCAGACGAGGACATCAGATGTTTCTCTGACTTGGGACTTAGTTGCCCTGGAGTTGAGTGGTCCTTTGGGGGGTGGGCCCATTTTGTGTCTGCCTTAGTGCCCTCTTTACACTCAAGATTGAAATAGGACCATAGGCTCCTGCTTTTGAAGTTTAACTCCCTTAGTTTTAGCCATAATAAACAAAAGCAAGGGAATTTTACTTGAACCTGCAAGGGGGCTCATTTTGTTTTATGTAACCAGGTAAACTAGACTTGGATTTCTATTATCAAGCCTGCTGAGGGTAGATTGGACTTCAGATTCAAATCTCTTAGCTAAAAATGGCTTCTTTTCCATACCCCACTCCATATGTAAATACCTGATATCATCACTCTAACTGAATATAAGGACAAACCGCCTATTCGGTCTGGACCTTACTAGGCTCTGTTAGTCGCCCGGCACCCGTTTTGGTCTTGGTGCTGTCATAGTCAGATTAGGGCCAGTCTTGGGAATTCTGTTGCTCCGGCATCTAAGAAGAGATGCTCCTAGAGAGCAGGCTGGCCTGGACGCCTCGTCTGAAGATGAGGACATTGAAAGGCCTTTATCTTGCTGACCTGGAGGTGTAGGTAGCAAATCAATGTTAGAGCAAGGAACACAATCGTGGGCATCAGGTGCCATCACTACTGGGTTACTCTGTGCGGTGAGGTTTGGCATCAGAGCAGACTTGGTGCAGAGAGCCCTGGCTGGTTAAAAATTGGGTTATGCACACACAGGCCCACGGGCCAGGCTAGTTTACTAGGGCAGAATGATTGGGGCCTTTGTGAAAGAATTGGTGAAGCGTGAAGCCTTCCCAGCCAGCACAACTCGCCAGCAGTACTGGCTCTAAGAAGAGGCATGTTGTGTGTTTTAGATGCTCCTTCCCACTCTGGTTTCTGGACAGTGGCCAAAGAATTGTTCCTGGCACAAATGAAGCTAGAGCTGTAGAGGACCAGGGGCTGCCGGAGATGAGGAAGGAAAGGTGGGAAGAGGGGCACGTGGAGCTGAGCCGTGAGGGTACCTACTCCATCCCCTCAGCCTGCACCGAGGCCTCTGACGGCTGTCTCGTTTCTCACAGAGGAGACATGGCTCTGAGGAAGATCCTACTGCAGGGGCTCACGCTCACGAATAAGGTTCCTGCGCCTGAGCACGGCATTTGCCACCATCAGTGGATACGCCGGGCTTCCACTGCTGGCTGGAGGTTGGCTGCGCATGTCTGTGCCTCCCAAGGAGGAGGATGCAGTAGTGAGTCAGACGGGCACTGGCCTGGCTGCATGTCCCGGCGGGCACCGTCCAGAAGGCCAGCGCCAGGGGCGGGGGAGCTCTTCCCAGAGGCCCGCCCTCAGAAACGAGGGCCCCGGCTGCCATCCTGGGGCTAGGGGACCATCGAAGGGTGTTTTGGGAAGAAGTCGAGTTGGGTGGCTGGCCGGATGGGCAGCTTGTGCTCAGGAGAAAGAGGCTCGGGGAGGACCTTGGGAGCAGAGGCCTTGACCCTCTGGCAAGCGAGACTCCGAGGCCGGAGGACTGCTGGTGACCTGGGGATGAGACCTGAGTTCTCTGGTTTGGTAACAGCCTTTAAGGACATGGTGAGATCTCTCCTAGGAGTCCTGACAAGCAGGCTTTTTTTGACCGCTGGCATGCAAATCCACGCAAATGCCAAACAGATTTTCGTTTGTTATTTTTTTGTGTTTAATAGCCGGGTGAGCAAAAGATCAGAGCTTGCAAAACCTCAGATTTAATTTGACATGTGAAATAGGATTATCATTTGAGCCCATTATAATTGTATCTGCTCCTGGCCTTGGAGACAGCCCTTCTGTACCAGAACATCCCTGTCACAGAGATTTTGCCGTGAAGATGGAGGAAAAGAAGTTTGCTGAATTGGGTGCATAACTAATAGGGTTTTTTTTCATAAAATTGTCCCGTGGACTTTAACAACTTTTTTTGTTTGTTTTGTTTTTTTTTGCCTTGAGGTTCTAACAGATCAAGGTTGGCTTTAAGCCAGTGGAACTGCCTTGCAAGGGATTTGTGAGTTTGGGCCTAAGCTGTGTTATCTCCCCTCTGCCATGTGTAAGCAGAGTATTCTTGAAATGCTTAGAGCAGTGGTTGATTAATAAAAGCAGAAGCTTCCAACACTTCTACCAGGAAACTTATGTTATCATTTTCAGAAGAGGTACAGTTGCCATTTTTCTTAACATGGAAATATTTCATACCGGTAAATTTATTAGTAAAGGGAAGAAAAAAATTGGTCGTAATCCTATCACCAGATGACATACTGTTAACATTTTGGTAGATACCTTTCTAGTTCTTTGGTGTATATTTATTTTAAAGTTCATTTATCTATATTGAGAAAGAGAGAGCCAGTGCGAGTGGGAGAGGAGCAGAGAGCGAGGAAAAGAAAGAATCCCAAGCAGGATCCATGCTGGCAGTGCAGAGCCCAGTGTGGGGCTCAGTCTCACGAGCCATGAGATCAAGACCTGAGCCAAAACCAACGAGGCTCTTGTGTAGAATAGTGAAATGTTAGTAAACCATAAGCTTAAAGAGAATTTAGAAGGAAGGTCATCTGATGTCCAGTCGAGGAGCCAGTAAGAACTTAACTTTTACCTGCAAAGTTTCTATTACCAGTTTCTTGGTATTTTCTCTGCAACATAGCTGAATCTCTAGGAGCAGCTGCCATCTGGGTACCTGGTTACTAAGGTAATTTTTGCCATTGCCCCAAAGACCTTTGGTTACACTCAGCTTCTGCCTTGATCCTTGTGCAGCTCTGCAGAGCAAACCTTACTCAGCTCCGAGCGATCTTTGCAAGTGAGGCCAAGGAGCCACCCTGAGCCAAAAAAAGAGCATTATGTCACCGGAAGCCCAAGCCCAGAGAACACAAGGTATGACCCAATAACCAGTGGCCCCAGCCAGGTCCTTGCAAGGAAACCCTGATGTCTCAGGTCTAGAGAAGAGGCACCTGGTGCTGCTGATTTTTTTAATTTTTTTTCTTTTGTTTTTGTTCTTGTTTTTTGTGTTTTTGTTTTTGCCAGCTGATGGTTTTTGAGAAGACTGGGGTTAGTTACTCCAGCCCATTCATTCAGATCTTACTTGGTTCATGATCCAGTCCTCAGACTGGATGATGACTCCAGTCAGAGGCCACAGCAAGGCCTTTGTGTTCCAGCTGGCTCGGTGTGCCACCTGTTGCCATCTCTTCGCCGGTGTCCCTTAACAGCCAGACTTACCTAAGCCCCGCTGTGCGCTCTGCAGGCGGCAACCCTGACTCCCCTTGAGTACAGGTAACGGAACCCTGGCTGCTCTGGCAACACCGTCGGCAACTCCTCAGTTTTTCAGATTTGGGAAAGGAGGGGAAGGGAGGTAGAACTTTGATTTTGACAAAGAGGTGTTAAGATGCATTGAAAGGTCACTCAACAAACACCAGAATATCTCCAAGTATGAAGTGCTGACAGATCTAAAACCAAATAGGTCGTGGAGGAGAGGGTTGACATTTTCATTTTGGTGCCTGCTATGTATTAGGGAGTTAGGAAATGCACATTGAAGGGAACAGTGCATTGGCCACATGGAGTAGTTAGCCAGTATCTTTCTTCCCCGGTTTTAAAGTTTTGGCTTCTGTAGTTGAGGACTGGTGGTAGCCATCTGGTTTGTTTGTTTTGTTTTGTTTTGTTTTTTCCAAAGGTCTATTTATTTTTGAAAGCGAATTACACAGAGTATGAGTGGGGGAAGGGCAGAGAGAGAGAGAGAGCAAGACACAGAATCCAAATTAGGTTCCAGGCTCCGAGCTGTCAGCACAGAGCCCGACACAAGGTTCGAACTCACGAACCTTGATATCATGACCTGAGCGGAAGTGGGACGCTTAACGAACTGAGCCACTCACACGCAGACTCCCCCCCATTTTTTTTAAATGTGGTAGCCATTCGTTTTCAGCAGCTGACAAGGTTTGCTAATACCTGGTCACAAAGCTTCTTGGACTTTTATCACAATTCTCAAAGGTAGCAGAGGTGGATTTATATGCTTGGTCTATTCAAGCTACCCAGAGAGGCCACCAAGTTAAGGATGGAGGAGAAAGATTGTAAGAGTGAGGTATCAGGGGTGCCTTAGATTTAGGAGGAGGAGGGACAGGGCTGAAGGGGGGCTTGTTCCAGAGCCTGGGCTGAAGCCTCTAGGTTCAAGGGTTTCAGAAGGAGTAGCCGTTGGTCTGAGAACTTGAGGAGGAGGACAGCCTTCTGATGAGGAGTGTCCAGCTCTGGCTCACATCCTTACCTAAGGGTTCTTCAGACACTGCCTGGAAGCTTCTCAAGTCTTTGTAACAATCAGCTAACTAACCGGCTGAGTGAGTTTAGTTGTAAGTCAGTAATGAAGAAAGCAAAGGTCGGGACAGTTGTCAGGATTGTGACCTGGCCTGGTTAATTACCTGAAACACAGATGGTCTTTGTTACTTGGGGTGATGTGCTTGTCAGGAAGTTGAACTGGGATGGTGCATCAGTAAATCAGTTGGGAAAAGGATGTGGCAAGCAATCTTCGTTTTCTCATGTTGTGACTGTCCTGTTAAGGTCTCTGTACTCCTTTTAGAACCAGACCGGTTATCCTTGGTTTTATGCAAATTGCTTTGCGCATCCTAAAGTCCTGCTAACCGAAAGTAAATGTAATTTTTAGGTACAGACTCCTGGGGCAAAAGACTTCTGCATTCAGGGTTTTGGATCGACTTTGCTTCCTGTCCAGGGGCTGGTTTTTTACGATCTGTCCGTGAACTCTCCTACCAGAGTGAGCTGAGGAATGAACTTGATGTGTGCAACGTTGTGAGTGACGATCTAGGATCCCAGAGCTCAGCGGAGTGCCTGGTTGGTGGCTGTCTTTAAAACCAGGAAAATCACTTTGTGTTTGGGTGGAGATTGTTAAAAGCCTGCGTGGATGCCCTGCCCTGTAGCAGGCATTTATAGCTTTGAGATAGCTATCTAGATTCACCAGGGTGCTAAGCTAGGAGTTCGTTCTTTACCTCACTGGAAGATTGGTTACAACTTTCTTTTGGGAAAGCTCCTACTGTGCCTGGGAAGTGTTGTTTGTAGGATGGACACGAAAGCTGTCACGGTAGATGGGAGCTATATTGTAAGGGGGGGGGGTCTGTTTAACAGCGGGTACTTGGGAAGTACACGCATTGGGTACGAGGTTTTTAAACTGTTCTTTGAGGTCCTTCCCACTTGCTCACAGGCACGTGAACCCTTTGCCCAACTTGAGGAGCGCCCACATGGCCAGAGCGTGGCAGGGCTTCCTGTGGCTTGTGCACAAAGTGTGCTTATTGAGTTAATGTGTAAGCAGGAAACAGCTTCACATGCCAAGTGGTGTATTAACCACCTGGGCTTCTCAGACTGCTCGCTCTCTCCTCAGTTCCTCTGGACCCAGGACGTCAGCAGCCATGTCAAAGCCCCATAGCGATGTCGGGACTGCCTTCATTCAGACCCAGCAGCTGCACGCGGCCATGGCTGACACGTTCTTGGAGCACATGTGCCGCCTGGACATCGACTCGCCACCCATCACGGCCCGGAACACTGGCATCATCTGTACCATCGGTGAGTGGGTGTGACCCCCAAAACAAGGGCCTCCTGTGACTGATCTTTTCTCTCCTGAAAAGACAAAATAAATGTAGCAAACCTGGTGCTGGGCTAGAGGCTACCCAGTTTCTGGTGGAAACTCAAGTTATCAGAAATTGCAGTAAGGAATTAGTATGCTGTGTGGTTGCTGCTAAAGGCCAAATTTAGTGATGTCTTCCTTACCACCTCTTGTAGGAGCATCTCAGAAATGTTAGGAAGATTTTCTTGAGAGATAGTAGGGGAGGGGCAGAGAGAGAGAAGACCAGAGGATCCGAAGCAGGCTCTACACGGACAGCAGAGAGCCTGATGTGGGACTTGAACTCATGAACCATGAAATCATGATCTGAGCTGATGTTGGATGCTTAATTGACAGCCACCCAGGTGCCTCTCTTGGGAAGACCTTTCTGACATGCTCTGTACAAACACAATTCTGTGGTTGGACATCTGGCTAGTCTTCAGGGAGAGCAGAGGGGGCTGGCCAAGTCTTACTTAGGCTTTCCTAGTTAGATGGGAGCCTGTAGAATTTGATGGAAATGGGAAAAGTGTCCCCTTAAAATCAAAGTGGGCAAACACAATACTAGCTATGTATATGCTTTTGAAAGAATTTTGGTCTACTTGTGGGAGAGAGATTTTAGGGAAAAAGAATATCAAGAGTTCTCCAATCCAAATGTTATTTCTGCTTTGAATAATTAACACTTAGGCTTTACTTTTTTTTTTTTTTTTTTTCACTAGGCCCAGCTTCCCGATCTGTGGAGATGCTGAAGGAGATGATTAAGTCTGGAATGAATGTGGCCCGTCTGAACTTCTCTCATGGAACTCATGAGGTGAGCCTCAGCTGGACAGTTTGGCCACTGGGGCCACATGTAGGAAACTGGGCAGAAATGCAGTGTTCATTTAGCCACAGAGGATCAGGCAAGAAAGAGTCTGGGGTTTACAGCTGATGGGGAGATCATCGTCACTAGCATTCCCCTATGCTCCTTTCCCCATCTCAGCTGGCCAGGTCTCCTTCTGCGAAGAAGATCTGCTTCGTTATTGGCCGCAGTTATCTCGCGCACCTGTGTTAACAAAAGTGGGGAAGGTTTGGGTGCCTGACTGGCTCAGTCAGAAGAACGTGTGACTCTTGATCTTGGGGTTGTGGGTTGGGCCCCAAGTTTGGTTTAGAGATTGCTGGGAAAAATAAACTTAAAAAGTGTGGAAGGGTCCTACTGGAAAACCTTGTAAGCCATTGGGCATCATGGCCACAGTGCTTGACACCTCCTTACCTTTGGGTTTCTGTAACAGTTCATATTGAGGTGATGAACCAAAAGGTCACCCTGCAGATTGAATGCTGGCCTAGTTCAGACCCAAGATAACTGAGCAGGTCCAGGAGAAGTCTTCATTGCAAGTTAAGGACTGAGTCTAATGCATTAACACTTCTTGGCATATAATACCCCACTTCATCGACATTGTGTTCTTGGCCTGTGCCTTCCCAGGGGCTGTGGTACATTAATCTAAAGACTGCACACTTCCCCAGCAGCCTGGTACGAATGTATTCGTGCTGAGGCTGTTTATGAGCTGACTTGACCTGTGGACAGAGGCTTTACCTAGGGACCAGTAGCCAGCTACTGGGAAGTGCTCCATTCCTGCTTCTGTTCCCAGACTCATTTTGAAGGAGGAGTGGAGCTTCCCTGAGGTATAATTCCTTTTAAAAACCATCAGCCTTACTCATAAGCTGTGAGCTTTCATAGTGGTGTTGATACTGAAGTAATGGATGGGCCAAACTTCCCCCACTCTTCTGTTTAGAATAAGGAAAATGCTACCCTGTAAGGGCAAGTGGTGAGGGGTTGCCCTCTGGCATTTGGAAGCTGGTGTTAAGGTTAGACTAAAAATAAAGCCTCAGGAAGTACAGTCCAAGAGGTGAATTTCTCCTTTCTGGAAACGTGAGACTCTGTCGTGGGTTCCCTAACCCGTGTTCCATAAACGGTCTATGGCCTGGCAGGCAGCTGCCTTTCAAATGTCATGGAGGCTTGACCAAGTTCAGAGGAACTGGGCTCAGCCAGCACTTCGGGCAGGTTAAGACAGGTCTATGATGACATTCTGTAATTTTCTAATGTCGGGGTCCTTGGCAGAAGTCCCCAGGAATTCCTGCCAGTGTTTGCTTAGCCCAAAGATAAAGCTAAAGATCGGTTCACTATTGATCCTTGCTGCTAGACCGTGCCAGGGTCTCCTCTGTGCAGCAGAAGCAGCAGAAATAGATTTTAAGAAGCTGACCTTTAACTAGGCTTGTGGCCTCTTCCCATCCAGTAAAATAACACCGCTGCAGCTCCGAAATGGCAAGGCCACCTGCTGTCTACTGCATCTGCTGGAGGGGGGCTGGCTCAGGGTTTTGGGTTTTATTTTTTTAACATACATTTATTTATTTAAAACATTTTTTAAATGTTTATTTATTTTTGAGACAGAGAGAGCATGAGCTGGGGAGGGCCAGAGAGGGAGGGAGACACAGAATCAGAAACAGGCTCCAGGCTCTGAGCTGTCAGCACAGAGCCTGATGCAGGGCTTAAACCCACAGACGGCGAGATCATGACCTGAGCCGAAGTCGGACGCTTAACCGACTGAGCCACTCAGGCGCCCCTGGGTTTTTTTAAACTACAAGAGGCCTTTGGAGATAATCTCTGCTTTAACTCTTATTCCTAAATTAGAATGGGGACTTAAAACAACAACAAAACATCCCCCAAGTCCCCTAGTGGGTTTATTCTGAGGTTTTTGACCAGGATAAGGTTGTCTCTGGGATCAGGGTTTTGGCTCATCTGAAATTGTTCTAATATCATATATATATATATATATGTGTGTGTGTGTGTATTTACTTTAATATTATTTAAAGTAACGTAAATGGTTTTAGTTTTGACTGCATGCCAGAGCTCTTACTTTGTATGCACCTTTGACTAGATGCTACAGCATGCTTTCCCAGCTCTGGACAATTTGAAATACTCTTCTAAAATAGAACATTGGAATTGTTTTCTCTCCTTCGGACAGAGGGACATCTACTATCTGTATCTTATTTTTTTGACAGTGTCCCTAACCCCACTTTTGGCAGTTCACAAGGGCGAGATGTGTTCACACTGAACATGTGCTCCCAGAGATACTGACTTTTAAACAACCTAAATTTAGAACCTTCCACAAGGACAGTATTAATTGATGGACTTCTTTACCACTTGTTAACATCCAGCAAAACCATAACCCTAGTGGAAGACGTCAGTGCACCTCCCCAGAATGTACCAAAAGATAACTGTAGAGAAGATTTGAATAATATAAGACCTAATAATCTCATTGGTATGTATATAAATAGATGATTTTATGGTTGCCCAGGACCAAAACACTTATTTATTTAAAATGGTTAGGATTATAAAATTTATTAGGCCACCAAAACCCCTCAAGTGCCATAAGATGGAAATTATATAGATCATATCCTCTGGCATATTTTTTTATGGAACCTTTAATCTTAACAATAGTAATCAAGAAGACTTACATACTTAAATGTACTTATCAGAAAACAAAAGTCTTAATGAAAGTAAATGAAATAGTTAAAACACTGGGAACCAAATAATCTAAGAAGGGTGGAGGAGAAACAGTGATTTAAAAGCATAACTTCATAAAATAAAGACTAAATTTGACAAACCAAAACACCTCTGTAGCACAGACGCTTCTGGAAAGCCTGGTCAAGACTTAGGATGCACACACACACAAAAAAGACTAGGAGAAGGGAATATTTCCTATACGTTAGAAGAGAGTTTGAAAGTCATAGAAAGACTTCTACTTTAATTTCTATACATTGAGATGAATTTGACTCTCTTCCAAGAAAAGGTAATATCCAAGATGTAGAAAATATAAATTGATGAACAGCCTGAAAAAATTGAAAATGTGGCTGTTAGCTCCAGCTGTGGTTCAGAACACCAGGCCTAAATGACTTTGATGACTTCTTTCTGCCCACCTTGAAGGAGCAGTTAGATCTTCTTTCATGCTGTCCCAGAGTCTAGAATAAAGTACCGAAGGCTTCCCAGTATGGTCTTTGAAATCAGCACACCCTGATAGTAAGATAAGCCAAGGACCGTATCCAAAGCAGACAGGTTAGCACATGAGGCAGAAAGCATAAATAAAACTTTGCAGCCAAATCTAGTCATCTACTAAAGGAATTCCCTGCCTCATGACCAAGTAAATTTTATTCTAGGAACTCAAAGTGCATAGTGGATGAAATAGAGTGGTCAGTAGAAGATGATGGTAATGCTAGGTAACCATTATTAAATAATTCCTGTTGCTCATCTTTGTTCTAAATACTTCATGGAATCTTTTTATGCCTCACATCAGCTCTGAGGAAAAGGCATTTGGCCATATGAAACACCCATTCCTTTAAAAAAATTACCTCTATATTCTATTCTCCACTGTTTTTATTGTGAGCCAGCAATAGAAGGAAATTTTCATAACTTGGAGTAAGGGCCTCTGCCCCCAGAAAAGAAGCCAGTGGTCCTCATTAGACAGTATGATAAGAAGCTGAAGATTTTCAGACACAAACTCAGGCAGCACTGCCCTTGGAGATTAAACTTGGGTTCTGGCTCCCCTCCAGCCTCCTTGTGGGTGCCACTCTTCTCGACTGGGGTGGCTGAAGGACAAGCCTGCAAAGTGCTGAATTGGGTGCTTCTGTTATCAGCAATCTGCTGATTATGCTAAGCACTTTTGACATCTCGGCTTTGAGTCTCCTTTTAGTCAGATGGTAGCAACAAATGGAAAAAGAGAAAGGGCTTAAGAAAAAGATGGAAGCCAGGGCATTTCGTTCAGAGAGAGGCGTATTCCCACCTTTCCCTAGGCTGCTCCGGAAAGTGATGGTAGAAACCAGGTCTCTGGGACCTTAGCAGTGAGTTGTGTAGCTTGGGCCATTGTAAGCTTAAGTAAATAACTGAAGTTTGAATTGTACTTGGAATCTATAGAGGAAAAGGCTCAGAATTGCCAAATCTATCAGAATCTGACTGCCAGACCAGCAGTATCCACACATAAGTACAAGGTCTTTTATTCCAGTTGCCTGCTGTATTTGCCAAGGGAGAGTCATAGGTCCTAGGGAAAATAAGGGAGACACGCTTCTTTTTATGCTGAGTGTGTGTACACCATACCAGTAGTGGGTTTTGGCGGCAGTATTCTAAAATAAGATTTGCCCATGAGCGAGTTAGTGCTGGGGAAGAAGCGGGCGGGGACCGAGGGGATTGAGATAAGCAGGTGGAGGGTGCTCAGTGAATGGGTGACGCTGAGGCTAGCCAAGGAAGGCGGACGTCTAGAACATCCACAGGCCTTTCCTGAGGGATCAGCTTCAGCTCTGGGGCTAGATCCTCATGTGGGAGGACACCCGTCATTCTCCTTCCTTTCCCTCAGTACCACGCAGAGACCATCAAGAACGTGCGCGCAGCCACCGAAAGCTTTGCTTCGGACCCCATTCGCTACCGGCCGGTTGCTGTGGCCCTGGACACCAAAGGACCTGAGATCCGAACTGGGCTCATCAAGGGCGTGAGTATCACGGGGAGCCGGGAGAGGGAAGGCGCAGGAGGTGCCAGGAGCCATGTGTGTGCCCTGCTCGGAGGCCACGTTCCTCAGAGTTTAGACCTAGAAAGGAGAGTTCTGTTCATCACTGTAAGAAATGTTGACTTTGATGTACTTTGCTAAGAAATGATACCAGAGAGGAACCTTTTTTTTTTTTTTACTTTGGGAACCTACTTCCAAGTCTCTGTTCATCCCTTTTCCCCTGTCTGAATAGTGTGACTGAAACATTGTAGGTTTTTCCTGGATGACTTCCTTGAGATAAGTTTGAGAATGAGCTCATTTCTTCCCAAAGTCAGAAGCTTTATTGTACTCCTGGGTGAGATCTGAGCGTTTTTCCACGGAGGAAAGAACTTTTCTTGTCCTGCCGGGAGGGCTGGCCTCGTAGCTTACTGTCCTGTCTGTAGAGCGGCACCGCAGAGGTGGAGCTGAAGAAGGGAGCCACTCTCAAGATCACCCTGGACAATGCGTACATGGAAAAATGTGATGAGAACATCCTGTGGCTGGACTACAAGAACATTTGCAAGGTGGTGGAGGTGGGCAGCAAGGTCTACGTGGACGATGGGCTGATCTCTCTGCTGGTGAAGGAGAAAGGTACGGGAGCCAGCCTCCCTCGAACACCAGCTCCCACCTCTCAGTCTCCTTTGATACAAGGGACACGGGGAGTTTGTTTGGCCAACAGCAAGATTAAGTCTGTTTATTCTCAGGAATTCCTCTTTTTTTTTCTTTTTTTAAGTTTACTTATTTATTTATTTAGAGAGCACACAAGTGGGGGAGGGGTGAGAAAGCGAGAGAGAGAGAGAGAGAGAGGGGGAGAGAGAGAGAGAGAGAGAGACAGAATCCTAAGTAGGCTCTGCACTGTCAGAGCCCGATGCGGGGCTTGAACTCACAAACCAAGAGATCATGACCACCTGAGCTAAAGTTGGGGGGACTTAACCAGCTGAGCCACCACATGAAAAAAAATTTTTTTTTATCTGTCCTCACTATTTTTGCCTTACTGCTTTCTTTCTTCCATCAATATGACATGTGCAGGACTCCAGTATACTTGGGAATGGTAGCTAATATTTAAGTGTCAGGCACTGTCCTAAGCATTTTACCTGATAATTTGTATACATTTTATAATTTTTTATTTAAAAAGATTTTTAATGTTTATTTTATTTTATTAAAAAAATTTTTTTTTAACATTTATTTATTCTTTGAGAGATAGAGACAGAGCATGAATGGGGCATGACAGAGACAGAGCATGTGTCTTTGTGAGACAGGGAGACACAGAATCCAAAGCAGGCTCCAGGCTCTGAGCTGTCAGCACAGAGCCTGATGCGGGGCGTGAACTCACAAACGGCGAGATCATGACCTGAGCCGAAGTCGGACGCTTAACCGACTGAGCCACCCAGTTGCCCCATGTTTATTTATTTTTGAGACAGAGAGAGACAGCATGCGTGAGGGAGGGGTAGAGAGAGAGGGAGCTGTCAGCCCGGAGCCCGACGTGGGGCTCAGACTCACTGAGCCACCCAGTGCCCCAAATTTGTGTAAATGTTAAAACAGTCTTATGAGTATCAGGTATTATTATCCCTACTTAACAGGTGAGGAAACTGAGGCCACAGAGAGGTTAGTTGACTTGCCCAAGGTAATACAATTAGTGAGTTGGAATTTGAATTCTGGACATACGGCTCCAGTGCCTACAATGTACTGCTTTCCAGTTCACTGTACTGGGGAGAGCCTGCTTCCTGTTGAGGATGTTGTGCCCTCATTGCTCTGCCCCCCCACCCCCCATTCCATTTTGCACAGGTCCTGACTTCCTGGTGACCGAGGTGGAGAATGGTGGCTCCCTGGGGAGCAAGAAGGGTGTGAACCTCCCTGGGGCTGCTGTGGACTTGCCTGCTGTGTCAGAAAAGGATATCCAGGATCTGAAATTTGGGGTAGAGCAGGATGTAGACATGGTGTTCGCGTCTTTCATCCGCAAGGCAGCTGATGTCCATGAAGTGAGAAAGGTCCTGGGAGAGAAAGGAAAGAACATCAAGATAATTAGCAAAATCGAGAATCATGAGGGAGTTCGGAGGTAAGTGCCCCTTTCTGTCTCCTGCCTCCTTCAGCCCCAGCCCCCCTTTCCAAAAAGGCTGTATCCTGTGGATACCCAGTTCCCAAACCTGTGACCAGCCTATCAGAAAGCAGACTCCCTAGCTTAGGTCAGACCCATGAGTCTATCTTAAGAGGGGGAATGGAAGGCATTGGTTATTTTTATGTATGTATGTATGTATGTATGTATGCATATGATCTCTACACCCAGCTTGGGGCTCGAACCCACAACCCAGAGACCAGGAGCACTACCTGTTTGCCGGAATAAGGGGATATTGCCCCTCCACCTCCCACATCCACCACCATTTTTTCCCAACAGAAGGAAGATAGCAGGCTCAGGGGCTCCTTTTAGCCCCTCACTTGGGAGGCTTGTGGGAGCTCGGGGTGTCCTTGTCTTCGCTTAGGAAGCCCCTGGCCTGATGTCTGGGCTGGCTCTGGCATGTTACCAGCTTCCTGGAGGAAAGCACATGCCTCTCCTCCAGGTATATTAGATGGTCCCAGCTTGGTTTCGCCACCTCCCCAGCATTCCCCAGGTTGGGCCGAGTGAGCATGGCCAGCTCGGTGACATCTGTTTCTGTTCCTCTCCCGCTCCCGGCTAGGAACATAAGCTGGCACAGCTAGAACCCTAGACTGACCTGTATGGATTAGGCATGTACTTGGGGGGGGTGGGTGGAGCAGCCCCGCCCACCATTTGACCTTGCCATCCTTAACTTGCACAGACGTCCTCTGTACTAGGTGATAGGGAGTCTAGGGTCTCGTCCTGATGAGCCACGGGTGCTCCCTGACCCTAGCCACAGGCCAGGCAGAGCCATAGCTACTCTTGCCTGCAGCATGGAGGGAGGGGCTGCCTCAAGGAGCAGCCCTCCAGTGTTTTCCGACCAAGGACCTTTGTATCAGGAGCAGTTAGCTGGCCTTGGGTTCTCTTTCTGCCTTGGAAATGCTGGCTAGAGTGGAGACGGTGGAGACATGCCTTAAAGAGGGGCCTTGAGGTGCAGATGGAGAAGAATTGAGCCCACGAGGCTTTGGAGGAAACCTTGTCCTGTCCCCTGCCCCTTCAGTGAAGTGCCCATGCTAGTGCCGAAGAAGCACCAGCAAGCACCAGTGTTAGCCCACTTTGGGTGGGGGTGGCTAAGGTATCTGGAACACCCCATCGCCTCTGTACACGCATGATGAGGTCACAGATGGCTCTCCTGGTGAAGGGCTGCTAAGTCCGAGAACCCAGGAGAACTTCCTGTGCGCAGTAACTACCTCAGATGTGACCTTGTTCCATGTAACCTCTCCGTCTTCTACCCTCTCTATCAGGTTTGATGAAATCCTGGAAGCCAGCGATGGCATCATGGTGGCTCGTGGTGATCTAGGCATTGAGATTCCTGCAGAGAAGGTCTTCCTTGCTCAGAAGATGATGATCGGGCGGTGCAACCGAGCTGGGAAGCCTGTCATCTGTGCGACACAGGCACGTGCCTCTCCCCACGCTCACACGCTTGTAGGGCAGCCACCTGGGCTCTCCCCAGGGCCTGCCCCGTGTCCCTCAAACACACACACCCTCCCTTCCCCTCATGCGCAGACACGCTATCCAGGGGGTCGGCTTGTAGTCCGTCTCTGATGCCGGCCGAGGCCACGTCTCACTCCTGCTCTGTCCCCCTCCCAGATGCTGGAGAGCATGATCAAGAAGCCCCGTCCCACCAGGGCCGAGGGCAGTGATGTGGCCAATGCGGTCTTGGACGGAGCCGACTGCATCATGCTGTCTGGAGAGACCGCCAAAGGGGACTACCCCCTGGAGGCTGTTCGCATGCAGCACCTGGTGAGTTTTTGGGCCTCCCCATCTCCGCGGGCTCGGGCCGGCCCGGGGTGGAGGTGGTCTCTGGTGCAGTGTGACACCTTTTAGGCGTCTGCGTCCAGAATCTTTGATGATCCTCTAAGTCACAACAAGAGTAAGGAGGTGTGAATTGGGGAGAGGGGTGTCTTGGGATTTTTTCCCTCTTCTGCCTTCCCTGGCCACACACCCTCCTCTTTCCTTCTGTTCTGGAGGCGTCCTCCATTAGAGCAGAAGCAGTTCACTTCTGGCTTCAAGGCTCTGAGTCCGTCCCTGGGCTCAAGTGCTAAGATACTTGTACTTTTTCTCTGGACAGCCCAGAGGACCCCTGAATACCTCTGTCCCATTCTGTCCCATTCTGGAGAGAGCCATGAGCTCCTGTTCTCAGCCGATCTATCTGGGGTCCACTTGATTCCCCACCTTGTCCCACATCAGGTGCCTCCCCCTCCCCGCCCCAGGGGTCCTGGGTGAGTGCGGTGGTGACCAAGCTGGCTTTGCGTGGCGCCTGCAGCTGGGCCCGCTTTGCTGAGCTGCTGCACGCGCCGCAGGCTGAAAAGGGGTTTAGTGCCTGGCAGCAAGTCTGCAAGTAGAGATGGGCGGAAGGAGGGCTGGGCCTGCAGTGAACATCCGGAGGGAGTCCTGGACACGGCTCTTCTGTCTCCCCCACGGAGCTAGCTCTCCAAGGCTCTTTGCCTCTGCCACAGCCCGCTGCTGGCTGCCTCTCCGTTCCTCTGCCCTGTCTGGTCCAGGTCTAGACTCACTCGAGAGGCAGTCCAGGCTTTAGTCACGAGGGCTCCTCAGGCCAGGGAGACCCGAGTGCTGCAGGTTCACTTTCTCACAACGGCCCCATGTCAGTGCTTACGACGTTTGTTAGAACTTAGCGAACTTGCTTCTGATTCTGAAGTGGGTTTTTTTTTTTAACCTTCCTATTCCCTTTTCCATCAACAAAGGATCCCCATGCCCTTTGTGTGACGCCCCCTTCCCTGCACCCCTCAAATTTAAACAACTCTCCCTCCAAGAAACCTTTCTTTCCTCCTTCCCTGTGTGTCCAGTTACTAGGTTATGTGGATTGATGGAATCTTCATATCCTCTGTGTGATAGATGTCAGCCCAGCTTACAGATGAGGATTAACGTGATGATAAAGCCTCAGTTTGAACCCAGATCTGCTGGCTCCAGAGCCAGTGTTCTCCTGCAGCACTGTGCTTTGTCTAGCAGGAGATAAAGCCACGTCTCCATTAGGGGCCTGTACTGGGGGCAGAGGCTAAGAGTCAGGCTCTGTCTGGCCTCTGAATTCTAGTTCTGGTTTTCCATACCCCCGGTCTTCCCTATGAACAGACAGACACCTTAGAGGGAACTGCGGGGCTTGGAAGGCACTGCTCAGAAGATAAGTTACAGGCTCTGGGCTAGGTGGTGCAGGCTTCTCCTTTCCCCGTCCCCAGTTAACACTGGCTCACAGCTTCTCGCAACTGTTCACTGCTTTCTCTTGTGTCTGAGGCAATGAATGACCCATAACTAAGGGCCTAGGCAGTACCAGGTATGGTTCTGTTTGTTGTTCATGTCTCCTCATCTTTGGGCTGCATGCACCCAATTCTCAGAGAAAGAAAAACCTGTAACCTAGTAAATCCTGCCACATGCCTGCTTATACCGTCCAATTAATGAGATGTTATTACTGATTCTCCCTTTCCCCATCGTTCTCTAAGATGCTGCTGGTTGCATTAAAATCCTCTAAAGCTTAAATTTTCTAATTTTTGATGTTAACCTGAGCAGGTGGTCTGTGCATAACTGAATGGCTTTCTCATGACTGTGGTAATCCTTACATGTTAATCAAATGTCATCTTAAACTTACCTGCGTGCTTCCACAGGCCATCTGCCTCGTCACATGGCTGTTCAGTATGCCCCTCACAAACCTGCCATTTCTCCACCCTCGTGTTTGGAACACGGTTAAGCTGTGTGGCTTTGGCTGTGTCTGACGCCGGCTTTCCCGCGCTGCTCAGCATGCAGGCCACTGGAAAGGCTCGTAGCAGCCCTGTGCCCTAAGCCAAGCAAATGCTCCATGTGTGCAGGGAAGCCCATGGAGGAGCCCTGCGGTAACCAGCCAGCCATGTGAGGAGGGAGGGCCTGTTTCTTCCTATCAGCTGTGTCATGAGGCAGCATGGTCAAGTCCTGCCAGGGAGTGGCGCGGGCCCAGCCTGGGCATGTTTCTGTGCTGAGGTGCTAGAGCCTGCCGCCATGTTGTCTCTCTCTACCCCCAACCCCACTCAACAAATCCCTCCAGAATGGAAGAACCGATTTTTCCTCTCTTAGAGGAGGAGAAGCAGCAGCAATCAGTGCTAGAAATTCTCCACCTGTCCCTGAGCAGTGGGGCTTTCATCATGCTGCCTCTTTGCATCTGCCTGAAGGACAGATTAAACCAGTTAACCTAAGGTTACTTCCCTCTGATTAATTCCCCATTCTGTCTTTCCATGTGTTGTCTCTCGTTTTTCCCCTCCTCCTTCCCTCTTCCTTGCTTCTCCTCCCCCCTAAACCTTACAGATAGCTCGTGAGGCTGAGGCAGCCATGTTCCACCGCAAGCTGTTTGAAGAACTTGTGCGAGGCTCAAGCCACTCCACAGACCTCATGGAAGCCATGGCCATGGGCAGCGTGGAGGCTTCTTATAAGTGTTTAGCAGCAGCTTTGATAGTTCTGACGGAGTCTGGCAGGTAGGGCCCCAAGGACAGGTAACTGTAGGATAACCAGCCTCTTGCTCCAGCTGATCTGGAAGACCGCTAGGGCCCAGCCCTCTTCTCGTCTGCAGGAAGCCAGCCAGGGAGGTCAGGGCAGGGCAGGGCAGGACCAAAGGGTCCTTTGGCTCGGTAGGCACAGTGGATGTCACAGGCACCTGGTGAAGGACTAGTTCCCATGAGTCTTGATCTTGCTCAGCTCAGCGTCTCTAGTTGTCGGGCTCCTCTTGGCCTCGCATCCAGAGACACGTTCCTCACCAGCTGTCTGTGCGAGCCTCCCTCACCCTCTCCCGTTGTGACACAGCTCTGACAAAGCTCTGTCCCCCTCTCGTCCCTCTGGACGGATGTTGCTCCCCTAGATTGCCCGTGAGGCAGAGGCCGCCATCTACCACTTGCAATTATTTGAGGAACTCCGCCGCCTGGCACCCATTACCAGCGACCCCACCGAAGCCGCCGCCGTCGGCGCCGTGGAGGCCTCGTTCAAGTGCTGCAGTGGGGCCATAATCGTCCTCACCAAGTCTGGCAGGTAGGAGGTGGCAGGGATGCCCTGCTCAGGGGCACCTCTCTTGGGTGTCCGGAGAGCAGCGCATTGAACAGGGCTCAGATGGCACTGAGCCAAGGTAAGACCCCCTCTGCCTGCCACCAGGGTCCAGAGGATTCCAGGCAGCACTCCCACGTGGTGTCGGATCGTTTGGGTCCAAAGCAAGTTTATGTTCTCCAGATAAATCAGAGACTTAGTCATAGAACTACAGACAGACTGACTCTAAGTGGTTCTTTGGTATTTAAAAGCTAACCTTTTAAAAAAGTAGATGACCATTTCGTTCATTCCAGTTACTGTGTGCTCTTTAAAAGGTCAGTTTGGAAAATTAGTGCTGTTCACTGACATGCTGTTTGGTTGGTACACCTGTCCCTGTCAGTCTTTGAGCCCCAAAGGCAAGTGGGTTCAAAACCACGAAAGGTCACCATGTTATCCTGCTGGCTCTCTGGTGCTGTGCAACCACGCTGAGGCCTGTGCTTGGCCTTGGCCTTGGGATCTCCTTCTAGTCCGGGATATTGAGTTAGCTTCTGACACTGCCCTGGTCTGGGAGTGTGCTCCCCATCCCTGCCCCTGGGGCCACGAGGGTGTTTTTGGAGGGAGAGGGTAGTGGGGAGCAGTTCCGGCAGTCCCCGTGCACTGAGGAGTGGTAGGTGGGGCTTTCTGTAGAAGTAGGACATGGGATCTGTGCAGACTCCCTCAGCAGAGGGCTCCGGATAAACCGCTCCAATCATGAGGGTTGACCTTTATGAAAAGGTCCAACCTCTGCTCTTTGGCTATTTATAGCTCTAGTCTTCTGGGCTTTCACCCTTACTAGTCCCGACTTCAGCACTTGCTCCCCTCTGGAAGCCTTGTGTGGGGGCCGGGCCTTTAGCAGGGCTTTCTCTGCTGTGATATGGCTTAAGTTTCCTGGACACCTGTTGAGTGCCCTTACAGCTTGCCCTCTGAGGCGCAGTGCCTCCTGCAAGCAAGCCCGCCCCGACTCCTGAGAGACATCTGCAAGCGCAAGTGTGCGGTGTCCGTGTTCCAGGAAGCACCTGGCCCTTGGGGCTTGGGCCCCCCGAACCCTCCATAGCCTTCACAGGCAGAGCCCACGACACTAACCTTCCCATCTCCTGGTTTTGCCTCCTGGGTAACACCCAGATTTCTAAGCTGTGCTTAGATACTCTGGTTTGGTTCTAGAGCCCAGTTGCTGGGACTCTTTTAGGGACCTGGGGGCCATGTGGGCTGGGGAAAGGGTACAGCAGTAGGGAAGGCTTGCAGAGTCCCAGGGGGGCTGGTGGGCTCTGCTCCTGTTCTTTGCAGATGTCAAGAGTCAGGTGCTATTCACATGCTGCTTGGCTTATAGCTGTTGCTGGCAGCGAGAGGACTGGGTGCTGGTGAGGTTGGGCAGGGCTGTGTCTGTGCCAGAATGGAAAAGTTCAGAGGAGGGGTTTTTCCAGCTATGGGCCATGTCGGGTGATGAGATGAGACTGACCATGCTGGGCTGGTATGACCCTGGGGCCCTGGCCTATGGGGAGAGGAGGAAGGCAAGTGGGCGGCATAGCTAGAGGCGTAGTAGTATGTGCTGTGGAAGATACAGGATGAGGGGCCACCCCAGCTTTGGGAGCAGATGCCAAAATGGCTAGGGTCACAGGCTGGCACAGTGAGTTGGATTAGAGGGTGAGCTGTTGCTGAAGGTTCTCCAGGACTTCCTGGGAGGCTCCTGGAACACTGTTTAATGGTCTCTTCTGCCCCTCCATCATCCTATCTCAGGTCTGCTCACCAGGTGGCCAGATACCGCCCCCGAGCCCCCATCATTGCTGTGACCCGGAACCACCAGACTGCCCGCCAGGCCCACCTGTACCGCGGCATCTTCCCTGTGGTGTGTAAGGACCCAGTGCAGGACGCCTGGGCTGAGGACGTGGACCTTCGGGTGAACTTGGCCATGAATGTTGGTGCGTGGCTGGGAGCAAGGGCTAGAGTGGGTAGGGAGGATGCTTGAGCATTGGTCTCCCTGGGATCCTACAGAAATGGGAACATGCTGATCTTTGGGTGTGCAAGAGCCCTATCTGTCTTCCTTGGGAATGTTCTCTGAATCCTCCATCCCATTTCCTCAAGCCTGGGCTGAGCCCAGGAGGGAAGGAGGAGCCTTTTGAGTGGGCTGAGCTGCCCACTTTGTCTCCTCACTGTCTTCCAGTGTGGGGCCCAAAGCAAAGGATCCTGGATAGTCAGAGTTGTCTGTTCTTTGGCATCTCTACTCATTACTGAGGGTTAAAAAAAAAAAAATTAGCCCGAGTTCCTACACTGCTGGGTATCAGACACACAGATTATGTACTCATGACCTTTGTCCCTGATAAAAGGGTCAGTGGGTGAGCGGAAACAACTAGCTCTGACTTTGGGCAAGGCTCTGCACACTCTAGGGTATAAAATGAGTGATGTCCAAAGGTCCCTGCCAACTCTATTTGGTAAGGAAATATCTGGGCTTCCCTCATTCATCCCCTTTGCCTGGGCTGAGATGCTTGCGCCACCTTGTGGCGTAGGGAAGTAATGATCAGCCAGCCCTGCTTGTCCTCTCTGGCTGCGGGGCATACCTGCCTGGCTTGGCTTTTACTCACCAACCTTTCTTCTCTTCCTTTAGGCAAGGCCCGAGGCTTCTTCAAGAAGGGAGATGTGGTCATTGTGCTGACTGGGTGGCGCCCTGGCTCCGGCTTCACCAATACCATGCGTGTAGTGCCTGTGCCATGAGAGGCCCCAAGAACCCCTTCTCCAGCCCCGTCCCACCCCCTTCCCCCAACCCATCCATTAGGCCAGCAATGCTTGTAGTGCTCACTTGGGGGTTGTAATGTGGCACTAGTGGGCTGGGATGCTAGGGAAGACTATTAATGCCTCTGTGAAACATGACTGTTTTTTTTTTAAGACCCTGTTCGGGTGGGGTAACCCAGAGCTGGGCTGCACATCATGTGACCCCACCCAAGCCAGGGACGAAGAGAGGGTGCAGGACCAGAAGCCCCAGAGCTTTAACAGAGGGCAACAGCTCCTGCGTCTCCTTTTTGTGTACTCCATTCAGGTCCTATAGAAAACGGATACCCGGACAACTCCCACCCCTGGCCTGGCGTCGAGAGACCGCCAGCAAGAGTTGTGGCATAGGGCAGTGGTTCCAGTTTAAGGAGACTGGCCTAAGCCCTTCCTTGCTCTCCCACCCCTCTCAGGCTCCCCCCACTCCCACCTTGTCGTGCATTGTGCACTTGTGTTCCTACACTCCACTCAGCTGTCGTTGCAGGCAAACACTCCCCCCACCCTCCGTTTTCCCTGCTACTGCGCCACCTCCCGGCCTGTTGCTATAGAGCCTTCCTGTGTCAATAAACAACAGCTGAAGCACCAGTTTCCTCTCGTTTCTGATGGGGGTGGGGGGGAGCAGTGTGGTGGGTGAACCCTGTCCTCTGAGGGTGAAACTGGTAAGGGCATCGCAGCTCCTGGCGGTCGCTCCTGTGTGACAACCCAGGTCACCTGCCATCTCATCCGCAGGGTGCAGAGGTGCTGGGAAGGCAGTAGCTGTCTTGATACAGGTTACCCCTTATCCTCAGGCACCCTGAGGAAGTGGGTCTCTAAAAACTGCAGCTGGGGACATTTTATTGGCTAATTTGGACCAAAGAGGAGAGGACAGCAACAAGGGCCCCTCCCTTCTGCTCTTGTGGGTAAACTGAGTGAAGTGGCCATTGCCCTGCACCTCCTTTTATGTCTTCTGCGGTAGAGGCCTCTAACATAAGGGCACTGTAGGGAGACCCCAGGTACGGCTCCCAGTTTCCAGAAAATTTTATCTCTTGGTTCTCTTTGTCCCCATCCGTTTGCCGATGTCTTATCCCCTTGACAAAGGAGGGCTAAGGGCTGGAGAGAGGTTTGGCAATGGAACTGAATCTGGCTTGCACCTTCCCCCTCTAGATCCCCTCCATGAGCCAGGCCCCACCTGGTGGGACGAGGGAGGGGTCCTGCAGGCCAGGTAAGATGGCGGGACAGGGCTTTGGCCCCATTCCCAAGCCCAGGTCGTTGTGACATCGCACCACTCTGAGCTTTACTGCCTTGCTTCCCCACTTCGTTCTGGCCATCTTCGGTCCCTCCGCAGGACCCAACTCTGGGAAAAGCATGAAAGCATTCTTGCTCCCGACAGCCCGACTATCCAGTTCAAAATACCTCCCTTCGGGGCGCCTGGGTGGCTTAGTCGGTTAAGCGTCCGACTTTCGCTCAGGTCATGATCTCGCGGTTCGTGGGTTCGAGCCCCGCGTCGTGCTCTGTGCTGACTGCCAGCTCAGAGCCTGGAGCCTGTTTCAGAGTCTGTGTCTCCCTCTCTCTCTGACCCTCCCCTGCTCGCGCTGTCTCTCTCTCTCTCTCCTAGAAATAAATAAATAAATAATTTAAAAAAACAAAAACAAAATACCTCCCTTCGTTAGTGTGGGGAGAAGTTGAAACCTGCCCAGGAGCTCAGAGTCGGGAGGGTTTGGAGGAGGTTGCTGCAGAGGGCTCCGAGACTGGCAGGGCTGAAGAGGAAGAGCCTGGAGGGAACCCAAGGTCTGCGCTGCGAGGAGCACGAAGTGCAGACCGAGGCCGGGCCCCCGAGACTTGCGGGTCCGGAGGTGGGAGGGGTAGAATCTGCGCAGAGCCCGGGGCGTTCCAGGGGGAGTAACAGCCAATAGGCGGGCCGGTCCCGCGCAGCAGCCAATGGGCGGGTGGGGGCGGGCCCTCGGGGCGGAGGCGGGCGGGAGGGTGCCGGATCCGGCCGCGCGGTCCCAGGCGCTAGCTGGAGGCGCCGCGATGACCGCTCTGAACCGGGGCGAGGCCGCCGAGGCGGGCAGGTAAGGAGCTGCGGCCAGCGGGCTGGGCTCGGGGCTCTGGGGGCCGAGGGAACGCTTCCCCGCGGGGCGAGGCGAGGCGGCCTCGGGGGACCCTGCGCCTGGGTGCAATCTCCCCGCGGGGCAGGCACTTTCCGGCCACCAGAATTTGCGCTCGGCTCCAGAGCTTTGCTGCGCGGGCCCCGGCGCCCCCGGGGGACTGCGAGGTGTTGATGAGGGGGCAGATGGCCCTGCTGTGTGCACTCCGTACCTGGGGCATGAGAGAAGTCTGGGCGGCATCAGGATGGTGGAGGGCACTCTCCTTGGGACGCTTCTTACCGCGTCTCCGATACCATCGCTATTCATTCATTCGTGTGTTCATTCATTTACTCATTCATTCATTCCCCAGACAAATCGATTTCCTTGTCCTGACTGCCCCTCACCCCAAGTCGGACGCTTCCCTGATGGTCCTCAGAGGGGTCAGCCTCTCTCCTTTCCCAGCCGGGTCTGCAACTGTAGTGGCCCGCGGCGGCCCAGGAGGCAGCGTGGAGCTGCCCCAGCACGACTCGGCCGCACCCGTGCGCCAGGCCCGTCCCGGTCGGGCGCGCTGGGGCCGATCTCTTAGCCTGGAGATCTGATCCAAAGTCACCTTAGGAAGAAGGAAAGTTCTTGCAGCTGGGGAAAGAGCAAGGAGGCTGGGCAGGCTGGAGCTGGCGTTTCAGGTGACAGCAAGAATTGTGGTCTCTGCCCCTTGAGCTCTTGGGGTGCCGTGGGCTGAGATTATTTAGGGAAGACAGAGGCAGCCAACGAAGCTGTAAGTTCCTGCCCATGCCCAGGTCCCAAGCCCCACAGTCTGAGCTCTGGAGGGCAGCCTGGTTCCCCTGGCCAGCTAGCACTGGGGAAGGTAGGGTGAATGCGTGAATCCTGTGCCCACCCCACACAGATTTCTGGAACTGGCTGGATGCTTTGGTGCTCCCTCTGTCCTGTTTTCAGAGGCTGATGGGTCTGTACCCAGCTGTCATTTACCCTTATTTGTTTGCTGTCTCCCCCTCCTCATGATTGTTTAAGGGTGCCCTGTCCTTGTGGGGTCAGGTTCCTAGAGAATAAGAGAGAGCGCCCTGACCATCTGTGATATCTTTGTCCCGAAGTCCAGCTTCTTTCAAAGATTTGTGGGGTTGCAGGGAGAGGTGGAGTAGAGGGTGTCCCTCCCACCCTGCAGGGAGAGGGTCAGTATACCCCCCTCCGCCGTCCTCTGATTATAGTGGCTAGAATCCAGTCCATGCCAACAGACACTCTCAGGTTGAGGTTACAGTTCGACGAGGCCAGTTAGGCAGTGACCATCTCTGGGGCAGATGGGCAGGTCTAGGGGGCAAAGCAGACAGACGCTGCCCCTGAGCTTCCGGAAGAGTTTCTGCTGGGACCAAATCAAAGTCTCTTCCTGACTTGCCTTCGGGAGAAATTTCTGAATACCCTAGAGGGAACAGCCTGGGCCCTATCCTTGCCTTGATGTTACAAGTTACTTCCAAGTTTCTGAATTTAGGCGAGTCCTCAAAAGCCTTAATGCAGACCAGAAAGACCTGTGTGTTAATTCATCCACCTAAGATGACCAGCCCCCTGAGGTTGAAAGTCAGCAGTACTCGAGACGGACTGATGCCAGCCATCCTCCTTGAAGCTCTTCCCAGTGCCTACTTGGGTGACTCTGCCCCATTCTTAACTTGGTTAAGCTGTAGCTTTGGCCCCTGAATGCCACCTACCATATTTATCAGGCCAGCATGAAGACCCTTGCTCTGGGAATCAGAAGTGAGTTCTAAGCCTGACGCTGTTCCTGTTTTGCTAAGACTTGGGAAAAGTCGGGTCCCCTCTCTGGGTCTGCTTTGCCATCATTGTAAGGTAAGGAGATTGGATTGTAGGCTCCCTAAGGGCCTTCTCTATGCTGTCATTCAGTGGTTCTGCTAATTAGCCTCAATTTCCCCTCAGTTTCTGGAGGTATTTTATGTCTTCACATAATTTCTTCTTTGCTATGGCTACTTGTGGAGCATGTGACTCTCGATCTCAGAGTCATGAGTTTAAGCCCCACATTGGGCTTAGAACTTACTTAATAATAATAAAAAAAAAAAGAACTTACTTAATAAACACACACATGAACGCACACGCGCGCATACACACACACACACACACAAGCCCATGAAATCCAAAAACATTCCACTTCGTTGCCCAGTGTCTGAGTCTGGACACCAGAAAATAACTTGCTTTTCTCCTTTCTTGAAAAGTGAAAATAAGCCCTACAATTTTGCAGCCATCTCTGGTGCCAAGTCTAAGTTTGTCACGAGGTCAGGCTTGGCCACTGTGCTGCTATTCACCTTGGTTGCAGGGCATCAAGCTGTCACCACCTGTTATCACCAACCTTTGGAGCTTTGAAAATCCCCCAAATGTTTACTAATATGGGAAAGGAAGGAGGCGGGGAGGGCAGAAGTCCCTGAGAATGGAGCTTCCTATGTCATAAGAAGTAACTGTCCCCCATTCCCTGGATGCCCCCACCCAAGGAGTACCTGCCTGCCACAGCACAGATTCTAGAAGGAAGGCTTTTTTCCCCAAGAATGTAAGCCTCTACAGGGTAAACTGGTTCCTCCCTTCTCCCTACCACAGCTGCACATTTTTAGTGGTTTAGAAATGCTTAGTCATAAATTAGGACTGGAATTTTAATAACCCATGGAGGTTAGGGTGTCTGGGTGGCTCAGTTGGTTAGCAGCCAACTCTTGCTTTGGGCTCAGGTCATGATCTCACAGTTGGTGGGATTGACACCCCGCATTGGGCTCTGTGCTGACAGCAAGGAGACTGCTTGGGATTCTCTCTCTCCTCTCTCTGCCCCTCCTGTGCTTGCTCTCTCAAAATAAATAAATACACCTTTAAAAAATCCTATTAATAACCCACGGAGGTTGAACCCCTCTTCAAACTTAGTCCTAAATGAGTGTTTCCTTGTGGGGTACCTGGGTGGCTCAGTCAGTTGAGCATCTGACTCTTGATTTCTGCTCAGATCATGGCTTAGGTCATGATTCCAGGTGGGATCCAGCCCTGCATTGGGGTTCTAGCTGAGCATGGACCCTGCTTGGGATTCTTTCTCTCTCTGCTCCTCCTCTCTTTCTCTCTCTCTCTCTCTCTCAAATAAATAAAATGAAGGTGCGCCTGGGTGGCTCAGTCAGTTGAGCAGCCAACTTCGGCTCGGCTTTGAACTAAGGTTCGTGAGTTCAAGCCCTGCATCAGGCTCTGTGCTGACAGCTGGGAGCCTGGAGCCTGCTTCGGATTCTGTGTCTCCCTCTCTCTCTGCCCCTCCCCTGCTTGCACTCTGTCTCTCAAAAATAAATAAACATTAAAAAAAATAAAATGAAAAAAAAAAGTGTTTCCTGATATCTACTAGAAGATCATAGAGTGAATTTTTTTTAAACAGATGTCAACTTCTGGTTGGCACTATTTCTTTTTTAATCTGAACTAAGAAGCACATAAAGAATTAGTTTAAATCAAACACAAATTTCTTATGCTACTAATGGGTTGACATGGCACATCAATGGTATATTAAATAATTGTCAAAATCCTACTGTATTTCATGTCATTGGCATTCCTTTTGTCTCTGACTTAGGGTGAGAGCAATGTGGGTAGTATGCCTGAGCAAACAACTGCAACCAGTTATAAGGAATTTTTTTTCTGTCTTCCGTAGAAAAAAAGTTTAAATATTTCTACTCTGTGTTAACATTAACCAAATTACTCAAAACCTGCCCATACCAACCCAGGCCACACAAAATGCTATTTAAAAATAATTTGGGGAGAGGCGCCTGGGTGGCTCAGTCAGTTAAGCATCCGGCTCTTGATCTCAGCTCAGATCTTGATCCCAGGATCGTGAGTTCAAGCCCCACATCAGGCTCTGTGCGGGGCTTGAAGCCTACTTAAAAAAATAATAATAGTTTTTGAATTTTGTAGGACTATCCAGAAATTTTATTTTAAAACAACCCAGCGACAATACCTCAGAATTGATACTCATATGGGGTTTCCTTGATTACTAAAGAAGTTGAAAAATGCTGGTATTTTTCATTGTTAACTCTCCTTATTGTGGAAAATTTCAAACATATATAAAAAGAATAGACTAATAAGCAAGATGCACCCATCACCCAGCTTCAGCAATTACCAAGTTATGGGCCAACCTTGTTTTGTTTATACCTTTCCCCTCTCTCACTGCTGGATTATTTTGAAGCAAACTTAAGATATTATTTCATCTACAACCGTTTCAGTGTGTATTTATAAAAGGTAAAGCCTTCAAAAAAATATAGCTAGAGGGGCACCTGGGTGGCTCAGTCAACTGAGTGACTGACTCTTGATTTTGGCTCAGCTCTGGATCTCATGATTCGTGAGATGGAGCCCTGTGTCCAGTTTTGCGCTGACCGTGCAAGGCTTGCTCGGGATTCTCTTTCTCTCTCCGTCTCAAAATAAATACATAAACTTAAAAATAGATGTATGTATATGTAACTGCAATACTGTTGTCACACCTAAAAACAGTAACTTCTTAAAATCATCAATGAGTTAGCATTTAAAGTTCCCCCATTGTCTCATAAATGTCTTTGTACCATTTGTTTATTTTACTAAGGATCTGAATGAGGTTTAATGAAATTTGTTAACATATTGAATCTCCATATCTTTATTTTAATAACCTTTTGTAATCTATTCGTTCCCCTTCGATTTCTTTTTTTTTTTTTTTCCTTGCGATTTGTTTGTTGAAGAAATCAGGTTACTTGTCCAATACCATTTCTCAGTTTGTTGGTGGTGTTCAAAATGTTCCTCTGACTCCTGTATTTCCTATGACTTGAGAGTTGGATCTGGATATTGGTCAGGTTCAAGAGGCATTAAGCATCTGAGGAAGCACATAAGGGCTGGCTATTTCCCTTTGGGGGATGTGAGCAGCCACTGATGATTATGTCACTTAGACACAGTATTCATTAGGAGCTGCCACATGGTATTGCTCTAGTTCTTTCACTTCTTCATCATTTATTAGCTTGAATCTTTCTATAAAGAAATATTCCCTCTGCAACAATTTGGTCACTGAGTTATAGCTAGTACTAGAAAGGCAATGAATTTTTCCCCTTTTATTTTTAAGTTTCCAGAAGAAGAGATGGGTTCCTAGTATTCACCAAAGGCAACTGATGAGTCATTTTGTATTATTATGATCTTGTGGATTTAAATATATTTGATGTGTCTTAGTCCATTGCAGACATCAGGCTTCTTGATGCTCAGATTGTCCCGTCTTTGTCCCATCTTCAGTTTGGCTCTTGGGAACTTGTGTCCTGTCTTTGATGGTTTCCTTGCTTTCTGGCAGGATTAGATATTTTAGGCTCCTTTGTGCATTCCCTGCCCCAAACATGGAGCCAGCCATTTCTCCCAAGTGCTGCTTCCTTTCAGTGGGAAATAATATTTAGAGACCACAATCTAAGCACCAGGGGTGTTCATTGCTAGCTGAGTGTTTATTATTTAGAGTAATCACTTTTGGAGTCCAAATTTAATTTTTATTTATTTATTTGAGAGAGAGTGAGAGAGAGAATCCCAAGCAGACTTCATGCTCAGTGAGAAGCCCGACACGGGGCTCCATCCCACAACTCTGGGATCATGACCTGAGCCAAAATCAAAAGTTGGTCGCTCAACCAACCAAGCCGCCCAGATGCCCCAGAGTGTTTATTTTCAACGCATTTTGATGCTGATCAAACTAAGGTTGTGTTTCCTATCATTTTGAAAATGATAGGCTCCATTAAAAATCTAATAAAAGCGGAATGCTGTCTTTCCAGAAACCTGTCCCTTTGTTCAGACACAACAATTTTGCCCCCAATCCCAGGAGTTCACAGACCCTCCCTGCAAGCCGTGCCGGGAATCCAAGATTCATTAGACTGTCAACTGGCGTCCATAATGATGGAAGAAGACTTGGGAGGACTGGAAATAACCAGCTGGCCCCATGTGAATGTAGCGAGTAGGGACAGCTAATGGGTCTTGTAATATGAGACCCAGGAGAAGAGAGGATCGGAGTGGTGGAGCGGTCACGGCCGAGACTCTGCCCTGGTCACACCTGCAGTGGAGACCTAGTTTTGTCAAGGAAGGAACAGGATGACAAAAGTTTGTTCCTTGGTGAAGGATCACTTGTTAGAATGAGGACCGTTTGGGTGTTGGAAAGAACTTTCTAGCAGGACTTTCTGCATGACACGCCTGATGGATGCTATTCACATGCAGGTACACATCTTTAAATTCCTTGTGCCTGACTGCGACTTTACCTTTTCTTTCACTCCCTGGACTATTTATTTTCTTATACCCAGCTTCTTGATATGGATAACACCGAATAGTTTTCTTTTTTTCTTTTAAGTCATTCCCAGAATGCGTAGTCACTGTGATAGAATAATAGGAACGGGCTGAGCCAAAGACCTGGATTCAAATCCTTTCTCCACTGCTGAGTTACTCCTGGCTCTGTCTTCCCTTTCTTCATCCATAAAAGAGAGTCACATCTGGCCCACTTCAAAGGTTGTCAGACTGTGTAATGGCCGGAGACACAGGTGGTGCTAACTAAGCAAAAGTTAGTTTCTCAGCAACGCTTCCAGCTTTGAGAATCTGAGACCGCACCTCTCTGAAGATCCAGCCCCAGCTTTGAGAAATCTTGGTTTGTTTCCTTTTAAAGGTGCAAAATGTATCTTTCTGAAATAAACTTTGTATTTGGTGATAATTGTAGATTCACATGGTCTCATGTACCTTTTACCAGTTTCGTCCAGTGGTGACATCCTGTATGACAAGAGCACCGGAACACAACCAGAAAACTGACATTGATAGAACCCATTGACCTTATTCAGATTTCACCCGTTTTACGTGAACTTGTGTGTGTGTGTGTGTGTGTGTGTGTGTGAGCGCACACACGCGTTTAGTTTTGTGCAGTTTATCACATGTGGGGATTTGGCAAAGTTCATTAAAAAAATTTTTTTTGTATGTCTTTATTTTGAGAGACAGAGACAGAGAGCGAGTGGGGGAGGGGCAGAGAGAGAGACAAAGAATCTGAGGCAGGCTCTAGGCTCTGAGCCATCAGTACAGAGCCCTATGCGAGAGCCGTCAGTACAGAGCCCTATGCGACGCGGGCTCGAACCCACAGACTGTGAGATCATAACCTGAGCCGAAGTCGAACGCTTAACCGACTGAGCCACCCAGGCGCCCTGCAAAGTTCATTTTTAAAATTAAGGTTTCTTTTTCTGTTGGATTCTAAGGGTTTTCATGTAAGAAGAATGAGGTTTTAGCAATTTGGAATTTCAGAGGTGTTTATTAGTTAATATTGCTGTACCCTGGAAACAAGTCTTTTTCTTGCTGTATCCTTCTTCCTTTTTATTCTTTTCACCAAATGAAAATAGTTTATTGTGATCAGAAAAGTCAGGTGAAGTATATATAGAAAAGTATAAAGAAGAAAATGAAAACACCTAAAATCCCAACTTATGGAGAAAAATATTGTTGGAATTTTGGGTAAGCATCCTTCTCACATATATTTTATTGTTCATGCCATTCTATATAATGCTTTCCCCAATGCTATGTAATGCTATCATTTTGTGTTCACATAGACTTAGTTTTAATAAAGAAGTTTTTTTTTTTTTAATTTTTTTTTTAAATGTTTTATTTATTTCTAGGAGAGAGACAGCGTGAGCAGGGGAAGGTCAGAGAGAGAGGGAGTCACAGACTGAAACAGGCTCCAGGCTCTGAGCTGGCAGTCAGCACAGAGCCCGACGCGGGGCTCGAACCCACGAACCGCGAGATCATGACCTAAGCGAAAGTCGGACGCTCAACCGACTAAGCCACCCAGGTGCCCCTTAATAAAGAAGTTTTTAACTTTTATCATTTATTTTTGTGAAAGAGAGACAGAGCACGAGCGGGGTAGGGGCAGAGAAAGAGGGAGACACAGAATCTGAAGCAGGCTCCAGGCTCTGAGCTGTCAGCACAGAGCCCGACGTGGGGCTCGAACTCATGAACTGCGAGATCATGACCTGAGCTAAAGTCGGAAGCTTAACTGACTGAGCCATCCAGGCAATCCTAATAAATAAGTTTTTTAAAAGTTTATTTATTTTGAGAGAGAGGGGAGAGGGAGGGATGGGGGGGAGAGAGAGAGAGAGAGAGAGAGAGAGAATCCCAAGCAGGCTCTATGCTGTCAGCACAGAGTCCAACAGTGGGCTCAGTCTCATAAATGTGAGATCATGACCTGAGTCAAATTTAAGAGACAGACATTTAATCAACTGAGCCTCCCAGGAACTCCAAGAAATAAGTTTTAATAAATAACTGGATAAATATCATTTTAAGGGGCACCTAGGCAGCTCAGTCAGTTAAGTGTCTTGACTCTTGGTTTTGGCTCAGGTCATGATCTCGTGGTTGGTGGGTTCAAGCAACAAATCAGGCTCCAAGGTGATGGCGCTGAGCCTGCTTGGGACTCTCTCTTGCCTTCTCTCTCTGTGCCTTCTTCCACTGGTGTGCTTGCACTCTCCCTCAAAATAAACTTAAAAAAATGTTAATTGTTACATAGACTTCCAGTCCAGGAATGAATAAATCACAATTTCTTCATGCCCTATTGTTTTTTTCTTCTAACTACACTTCACTGAACATTCTTATACATTTAAATTTGTGTCCAGTTCTTTCCTAAGAGTAAATTGTTAGAGGTGGAATGTATGGGTCTGATGGGCATCTGTGTATAAATGTATGCACCTTTTCTCACACTGCCCTTCCACACAGTAGTGGGCGAGACTGGCTAATCGCCAACCTATTGATCAGCAGTAGATAGTATTAAACTTTTAAGCCTTTGAACCTTAATAAGTAAAAAAGGAGATATAATTTCTACCTTTTATTTTTAGAGATCTTTATTGATTTTGCTGATTTTGAAAGTATTACATGCCTGTTATAATACGTTTAAATAAAACAAATTATAGAGAACAAAAATCACCCCATAATTCTCACCCAAGATATAATCACTGTTTGATAATATACCCTTAAGTATAGATTTTTAAATTTTACAAATGGATTAATTATATCTTACTTATTAATCTGTACGAACTTTTCACTAAACAACACATTTTGGACTTTTTTTTTTCCCTCCAAGCCCATGCAGCTATATACTCCACTATTTTAGTCAATCGCATAGGAATCTATTATATTGATAAAATATTATTAGGTATTTCCACTTGTTTCACCATAATTGTTAACCATATGCATATAAATTTTTGCCTATTTTTGCATTTATTTCCTTATACCAAATTCTGTGAGATGGAATTGTTGAATCAAAGGATTTGTTTATTTGTAATATATCCTTGGTGGTACTGAGAAGTATAATTTTCTAAGTGTTTACCAATAAGATAGTCATGAGAAATATTTCTTTTGTGATTTGCCTGTTCAATATTCCTTGCTCACTTTTAAATAATATTTTTATTTTATTTTATTTTTTATTTTTTAAAAATTAATATACTTATTTTGAGAGACAGAAAGAGTAGGAGTGGGGGACGGGCCAAGAGAGAGGGAGAATCCCCAAGCAGGCTCCACACTGTCAGTGCAGAGCCTGAAGTGTGCCTCGAACTCCTGAAACTATGAGATCATGACCTGAGCCAAACCCAATAGTCAATGCTTAACCAACTGAGCCACCCAGGTGCCCCACTTTGCTTACTTCTCTGTTAGATTGTTTACTTCTTATTGACTTGGGTGTACTCATTATATGTTTAAAAATATCAATTCTTTGTTTAAATTTTGATGTACAAAACTTTTAATTTTACGCAATTAAATCTTTTATGTGTTCTGGGGTTTATATCTTGCTTTCAGAAAGATCTTTCCTGGAGCGCCTGGGTGGCTTACTTAGTAGGTTCAGCATCTGACTTTAGCTCAGTTCACGATCTCACAGTTCTTGAGTTTGAGCCCCGCTTCGGGCTCTGTGGTTGACAGCTCGGAGCCCAGAGCCTGCTTCGGGTTCTGTGACTCCCTCTCTCTCTTCCCTTCACTCGCTTATTCTTTCTCTCTCTCTCTCTCTCTCTCTCTCTCTCTCTCTCTCAAAAATAAACATTTAAAAGAATTTTTTTAAAAGAAAGATCTTTTCTCACATTTTAACAGTCTCCTCTATTTTATTTTGGTTCTTTTTTGATTTAGAAAATATTTGGATGTTTAATCTGCTTGGAATTTATTTTTGTGAATTGTGTAAGACAGCCAGTTGCCCCAATACCATTTATTGGACAATCCATTCTTCTCTTACTTACTTGAAACACCTTTTTTATCATGTGCTAAATTCTTAGATGCCCATAGATCATGTTCTGGACTCCCTGTTAGGATCTATTAATCTTTCCTAAGCCAGTAAATATCACGGTATTTTGATTGCTCTAGCTTTGTAGTTTCTTCTGACATCTGGTAAGGCAAGCCCTTGCATTAAATTTGAGATAAATTAGCTTCTTTATTTTTTTTTTTAATTTTTTTTAAATGTTTTATTTATTTCTAGGAGAGAGAGAGACAGCGCGAGCAGGGGAGGGTCAGAGAGAGAGGGAGACACAGAATCTGAAGCAGGGTCCAGGCTCTGAGCTGGCAGTCAGCACAGAGCCCGACGCGGGGCTCGAACCCACGAAACTCGAGATCATGACCTAAGTGAAAGTCGGACGCTTAACCGACTAAGCCACCCAGGCACCCCTAAATTAGCTTCTTTAAAACTCTGAATCTTCCCACTCAAGAACATTTATTCAAGTCTTCTTTTTTTTTTTTCCATGCAAGTCTTCTTGTATGTCATTTAAAAAAATGTTTGTGGTTTTCTTCTCTTGGACTTTCTACATTTTAAAAGTTATTTTGGGGACTCCTGGGTCACTCAGTGAGTTAAGTGTCAGATTTCAGCTCAGGTCATGAGCTGTGGTCAGTGGGTTCGAGCCCCAGGCACCGCTCTGTGCTGACAGCTTAGAGCCTGGAGTCTGCTTTGGATTCTGTGTCTCCTCTCTCTGATCCTCCCCTGTTCATGTTCCGTCTCTCTCTCTCTCTCTCTCAAAAATAAATAAACATTAAAAAATAAGAAATAAAAGTTTATTCTTGGGTATTTTATGTGTTATTGCCATATGAAAAGAATCATTTTCTCAAATATATTTTATAACTTTTGTATATTTTATTATATATGTATATTGTGGGTCTACAGAGAAATGAATGACTTTTATATTCATCCTATAAGTCCTAGAATAATGAACTCCATAAAAGTTCAGTATGTGTCTATTCCCATCACAGTTCTGCCTGGCCCAGTCCCCAAATATAAGAATGTCTGGGCCGCTTTGTTATGTTGTTTTGTTTTTTTCCAGTTGATTATGTGTCCTCAAGATAGTTTATCTCACCATCTTTCAAATAAAAATTCTCTCTTTTCTGGGGGGCGCCAGGCTGGCCAAGTGGGTGGAGCATGAAACTCTTGATTTCGAGATTCTGAGTTCAAGCCCCACGCTGAGTAGAGAGCTTAACATATAAGCATTTAAAATAAAAAAATGAAATTCTTTTCAGTATCCAAACCTTTTCTTTCGTTTTCTTGCCTTTGTGCAATGGCTACAACCTCCAGGACACTGTTGAATAATAGGCAGGCATTACTAAGGGGTTTCCACCAGTTAGACAATCTGGAGTTCTCCCTGGAGGAAGAGGTACCAGGAGTCCCCCCAGGAGTCCCCCCCCCGCCGCCGCAAGCTCCTTTAGACTAGATCATCGCTCTGGAACCTGACTGAGCCGCAGCACAGCCTGTGGAAGCCGAGTTGTTCACAGCCCGCAGCAGGGCACCAGCCAGACCTCGCTCTGGAGCGTCCCAAATGCAGACCGGCTACCGAGTTGGGTCGCGGTCACCGATCCAGGAGGGGGGTCGCGGGTGGGGCGCTGGACCCTTTTTCAGGGAGGCCCGGAGGTGCGGGCGCAGCGGCTGCGCCCCCCACCCCCACCCCCAGTCGGTGTAAGCGTTTGCTCTTCTGCGCGGTGGCCCGTCAGCCGCCTGAACGGTGGGGTCGGGCCGGCAGGCGGGATCTCTGGCGCCAGGCCGCCGCCCTGGGGAGCTGGCGCGAAGTGCGGGGCTGGAATTCCGGGTGTGGCTGCCCTCTGGCGCCGGGTGACCCGGGGCTTCTCAGCCTTTGCTGAGGGAGGCGGCGTAAAGGGACCGGTGGTTCTCGTCTGGGGTGGAGGAGCCGCAGGTGAGGGTGCTGGGGAGGGGTGGACCCGGGAGGGGGCGTGCAATCCCTTCTCCCCTCCTCCGGCGTCTCTGCCGGCTTTCGCTGGTGGGAAGGCAGGATCCGACAGGTCGGTGTGGTGCTGAGCTGGCCCGTGACCTGTGCGGGGGCAACAACCTCGCTGGTACTTAGAGGCCTGTCCTCACTGTCCATCCCTGGGATGCACTCACCATCCTGGGAGGAAGGAGGAGCAGGCCTTTAGCTCCTGGATTCGGACCCCCACTACCCCGCGGAGATTGTCCCTGGCTGGAGTCACCCCTCCTGTCCTCGCTGCGGAAGTGACTGCCTTCACTCTTCCTCATCCTTGCCTCTCAGCAAGCTTCACAGATTCCCATTCCTCCTTTTGAAACTACATGCCTTTGGCTTCCACGACAGCCTGTATCCCTGGCGTTCTTTCTACCTCTTGGCTCATTCTCTCCTAGTCTCCTCCCCCCGGGACACTCCTCCGTGCAATCTTTAATGCCGCGCCTCTTCAGGTCCAGGATCGATCTCCTCCCTCTCCCCTTCCTTGAGATGTAATTCACATACCATAGAATTCACGCTTTTAAAGTGTACAATTCAGTGGCTTTTAATGTATTCACCAAGTTGTGTAGCCATCACCACTAATTCCAGAACAGTCTCATCACCCCAAAAAGAAATCCTGTGAGCATTAGTCACTTCCCATTTCTTTCCCCTTCCCCCCAGCACCTTGGCAACCACTAAACTACTTTCTGTTTCTATGGATTTGTCAGTTCTCAACATTTCCTGTACATGGACTCATACAGTACGTGGCCTTTTGTAACTGGCTTCTTTCACTTAGAATGTTTTTAAGATTCGTTCAGATCGCAGCTTGTATCAATGCTTCACTCCTTTTTATGACTCCATAATATTCCATCGTGTGGATATGCCACAGTATATCTGTTCATCACTTGTTGGGTATTTGGCTTGTTTCCATCTTTTGGCTAATTATCATAACGCTGTGAGCATTCTTGTACGAGATTTGTGTGGACATGTTTTCAGTTCTCTTGGGGTGTATACGTAGGAGCGCTATATAACTCTGCGGTCAACCATTTGAAGAGCCACCAAACTGTTTTCCAAAGCAGCTGTACCATTTTACATTCCCACCAGCAACCTATGAGGGTTCCTATTTCTCCACAGCCTACCAACATCCAATATTGCCTATGCTCTCCTAGTGTGTGTGTGAGGCGGTATCTATTTGTGGTTTTGATTTGCATTTCCCTGATGGCTAAGGATGTTGAGCATCTTTTCATGTACTTATTGGTCATTCAACATTGCTTTTGGAAAAATGCGTATTCAAACATTTGTCCGTTTTTAGTTGGGTCATTTGTCTTTATCGTTCAATTTTAAGAGTTCTTTTTTAAAAAAATTATTTTGATTGTGGTCAAGAAAAACATAACATAACATTTACCATCTTAACCATTTCTAAATGCATTTGTGCGGTTCAGTAGGTGTTAAGCACCTTCATATCATTGTGCAACCAACCAGTCTCCAGAGCTTTTTCATCTTGCAAAACTGAGATAGCCATTAAATACCTCTCCATCTTCCCCTCCCTCCAGGCCCTGGCAACCACCTTTCCACTCTCAGTTTCTTTGAATTGGATACTCTAGGTACTTCATATAAGTGGAATCATATTTGTCTTTGGTAACTGGCTTATTTAACTTAGTAAAATATTTTCAAGATAGTCGGAGTTCTTTATATTTTCAGGATATTAGTCACTTATCAGATATACGACTTGCAAATACTTTCTCCCATTCTGTGGGCTGCCTTCACTTTCTTGACGGTATCATTAGCAGCACAAAAGTGTGCAGTTTTGGTGAGGCTCAATTTGTCTTTTCTTCTGTCTTGTGCTCTCTGTGTCCTATCTTAAGAGAAGGTTGCCTAATCAAAGATCACAAAGATTTACACTTGTTTTCTTTCTTTTCATGTTTTTATTTATTTTTGAGAGAGAGAGAGGGAGAGAGAGAGACAGAGACAGAGAGACAGAGTGCGAGCAGGGGGAGGGGCAGGGAGAGAGGGAGACACAGAATCTGAAGCAGGCTCCAGGCTCTGAGCTAGCTGTCAGCACTGAGCCCCACGCAGGGCTTGAACCCACGAACAACCGTGAGATCATGACCTGAGGCGAAGTCAGACGCTTAACCGCTTAACCGACTGAGCCACCCTGGCGCTCCCACCCTCATTTTCTTTTCAACGTCTTGTGTTAACTCTGACATTTTTGAGCTTATTTTTATATATAGTGTGCGATAGGGGGTCCGTGTTAATTCTTTTGCATGTGAATATCTAGTTGTCCCAGCACCATTTGTTGAAGAGACTACTCTTTCTCCTATTGACTTGGTTTTGGCACCCTTGTTGATAGCTTCTCTTCTTTGTGTATCCACTTTCCCTGGGGGATCTTCCTAGCTCCTGTATTCATTCATGGGCCAGTAACTCAGAAATTCATCCCTTGAGGCTTGACCTTTCTCCTGAGCTCCCTACTCATGTATAGCTTGACATCTCCACTTAAATGTTTCTCACCCATCTTCGAGACTGAACTCATGATTCTTTCCTTCAAATATGCTCTTTTTCCAACATATTTTTCACTGTTTCATCTCAGCAAAGCAGAGTAGTATCCTCTTTTCTTAAGCCAGAAATCTACAGTTGTATTTGGCACTTTCCTCCTTATATCCCATATCCATCGGGTCACCAAGTCAGGCTGATTTTTATTTGGCAATATACATCCTGAGTCCATCCCTGGCCCTCCATCTCCACTGCCACTAAGTCTGAGACATCACCTCTCTGATAGAATACAGTCTCCTAGCTGATTTGTCTGCATGGAATATTTTACACGTATACAAAAAAGAAAAGATTGTCGGGTGGATACCCATGTATCCATCACCCAGCTGCAATAACCATCAACAGAAGCTTGTCCCTATTTCCTCGATATTCACCTGTACTCCTCTTTCTCCACCTCCTTTGGGTTACTTTGAAGCAAATCTATATGTCAGAGTGATCTTTTTTAATTTTTTAATTTAAGTAATCTCTACACCCTATGCCCCCATACTCATGCCCTCAAACTCATGACCCTGAGATCAAGAGACACATACTCTTCTTCTGACTGATGCAGCCAGGTGCCCCTCAGAGTGATTGTTTAAGATACAAAGTTGATTATATATTTCCCCATTACTGATTCCCCATTGCTTTTAAGAAAATGATAGAAACCCTTCCTGGGGTCCACAGGACCCTGAGTGATCTAGCCCTGCTGTCCTCTCCAGCCTCATTGCTCACCATTTTACTACTTCCACCCTCCAGACATAAAGGCTCTGTTTATGTTCTTCATACATGCTACACACCTCTGGCCTCGGGGCCTTTGCACATCCATCATAAACCTTCTACAATAACTCCTATCTCACTCCCTCCAAATATCCTCCCCATCTGATTAGCATCCATCGGCTATCAGCTCAAAATGGCACTGCTTCTTTTTTTTTTTTAAATGTTTTTTTTTTTTTTTTATTTCTAGGAGAGAGAGAGAGAGACAGTGTGAGCAGGGGAGGGTCAGAGAGAGAGGGAGTCACAGACTGAAACAGGCTCCAGGCTCTGAGCTGGCAGTCAGCACAGAGCCCGACGCGGGGCTCGAACCCACGAACCGCGAGATCATGACCCAAGCGAAAGTCGGACGCTTAACCGACTAAGCCACCCAGGCGCCCCAAAATGGCACTGCTTCTTAGGGAAATCTTGCCTGTTTTCCAGGACGGAGTCTGGACTCCCTGATAGAGGTCCTTATTACACAGTTATAATTATGTATTGATTTATATAAATATTTGCTTCATGTCTGCCTCTCCCACCAGGCATTTTGGGGATAGTGGTTTGCCTTATCCCTCTTAGTATACACAGCACTTACACAGAACTGAGCAAATAGCAGACATTTAAGGTGTTTGTAGGAGGGAGGCAGAGAGGCTGGCGGCCCTTTGAGGACAGCGATCCTGCCAGCCTCTCCTGGGACAGGGGTTCTTCCGATCACAGAAGCGTCGGTGGCCATTTGCGGTTCACTCGGTTCTTGGCTTTGCTTTGTTCTTCCCTCAGACAACGTTTGCTTTCCTTCCTGGGGGTGAGGCTTTATTGTCCCTTTGTAGAGAGAAGCTAGGTCCAGAGAGAGAGTGTGACCTCTTGAATTCCCCTCAACAGTGAGAGGTACTTCCGGGCCTGCCTCTCTGTCTTCCTGCCCCCAAACCCAGGCTCTTTCAGGACCCTAAGACTCCTGCAAACCTGCCTGTGCCCGGGAAGAGCCTGGAGGCTGCACGAAGCCAGAGGGGTTCTGAGGTGGCTGTCACAGGATGGTTGGAATGGGGTGCGTTGGATGGCATCCGTGGATGGACAGAACGGACTTGTCCCAGGGGTAGCCACGCCCCCTGGCAGCCTTGAGTGGGGGCGTCTGAGCGGCTGAGGCTGCCTGCGGGCCCTCCCTCGGCAGGCCCAGCCGACGGTGGCCACCAGGAGCACAGGGGTGCTCTGTTTCTTAATGAATGCAAGTCTGTTTTTAGACCTGAATGACCAGCTTCTTGTCTGGAAATGGCCAGGCCCTAACTGGCCGGCCAAGAAAAAGTGGTCTGTGACCAGGTCCAGGGATGCCAGCTCAAACAGATGCTGCCACAGCAGTGGGCACCAGGGGGTGAGGCCAGCTACAGGCAGGTTACTCTCTGCCGAGCCAGCCGCCTGCTCCACGGTGGCCTGGGCTGCATGAGAAATCCTGGACATCCCCGGAGCAGAGCTTCCGTGGTTCAGCTGTTTTGTCCCATCTGTCGCCCCGGTGACTGCTCTCACTCTGCAGGCCTTTGAGCTCTAGCCAGGAAGGGGGCAGCCACTCCTGGCCTCAAACCCTTGGTGGAGGAAGGGAGGGGGAAGGATGCCGCACAGGGCTGGGCCCAAGTTGTGGGAGAGCTTCCAGCCCCCCACGCCACCCCCCGTCCCGGGTGGGAACAGTCACTGGGTGTGGCCCAGGTGCAGAGAGGGCCCTGCCCATGGAGGCTCTCTGGCTGAAGTCCCAGGGGAAAGATTCAGTCATATGGGACGTGTATGGAGCTTTGGGGTGCCGTTTGGGGCCGGGCCATGCCTCCGTCTCTGCTTCCCTTGGGCAGCTGAACCTCTAGGCATCCTTCAAGGGACCTGAGGGGACACAGAGCTCTTAGTGGGGCTGGCAGGGGGGTCGAGGCTCAGTGGAGAAGGCTGTGAGAACCGGCCCCCTCCCTCCGCCTAGGCCGTGAGCTCTCGGATCCCCACAGCAGCCCTGAAGATCTGCAGGTCAGCGAGGGGATTTTGCCCATTTTGTAGGGGAGCAGACCCAGAGGAAGGTGACTGGGAGCCACCCAGGAGGTCAAGGGCAGCCAGAAGCAAACTCAAGTGACTTGCTCTCACTCCAGCTCTTGTGCTTGTGTTCCAAGGTCCCAGTGCAGCCGAACAAACTACACAAAGGAGCTTTTTTAGCCGGGAGTGTTTGTTTGTTTCAGTCCACAGTTGTTGAGCACTTACTATACTCCTGAAGCTGTGTGCGGCCCCAGGGTGAGAGAGGAGTAAGAAAGACAGTCTAGTGGGGGGACAGCCACATAAACAGCACATACAGCAATGAAGGTACCTGAGCAGATGGTGTGTGGAGACAAGGTGGGAGGGGTACTGGCTGGTACCGGCTGGCCAGGCTTCAGGGAGGTGTCGCGGGATGAGAGTGAGGGGGTCCCCATCTTGCGCAGGAGCAGGTTAGCTAAGCAGGAGTCAGGCGGAGCTGGGAGGGCAGCTCATTAGTACTCCTCCTGAATGCCCAAAAGGAGTCAGCATTTTGATCCTGAATTCCATCCCTGTAAGGACCTGGGCCTTTCTAGTGTGCTGGGAGGGCCCACACCTGGGGGGGAGTTCAGGGAGCAGGGAAGAGTGGATTGGAGCCCTTTATCCATTTAACCTTTAATTAGGGCTTGGCTAACTAGCTGGGGCTCCAAAGACAGACCTGGGCAGTGGGCAGCGTCTTGGCTGCCAAGAGTGGGAGATGGGGCCAGGCTTGCTCTCGGCCCTCGCAGCTCCCATCGGGCGGAGGGCCCAGGGGGTTCTGAGATCCCTGTAGGTAGGAGTGCTTGTTGGCGCCAGCGCTCAAAGGGGTCCTTGTTCAGGCTGGACGCAGCCACCCCCAGACGGCTGTGCTAGCTCACATCTCCTCCTGAACAACTAGCTCTCCCAGTTTGTTTGGTTCTTTGAGCAGAGAAGATAAAGGCTTGGTGGGGGGTGGGAGGGGGGAAGGGTTCTGGTCTAGAACCCCGCTTCTCAGAGGGGTCCCTGCAGGGCCATCTCAGGCCAAGAGACCCCCTTCAGTCTCTCCCACTGTCCGTCTACTGGGAAAACTTCAGGAGAGGCAGTGCTGGGACACCGGCTGCAGAATTGAAAATTAATGGGCAGAAACGGGGAGCAGACCTTTGCTCTCTCCCAGCCCATGCACCCCTGCGGCTCTCGGCTCCCTCTTCCCTTGCTGTAGACCCAGCTCCGGGGGCACCTGGAGGTTGTGTTCCAGGGTCCCTGCAGCACACTTCCCTCTGCCCGTTTACACCTCTCATCTCATATGTCCCCGTTGGGATCCATTAGAAACGGAATCGGGCCAAAAGTCGTCTTTTCCACGGAAGAGGCTGCTGGTCAACTTACATATGGCTTTGTGTGGGTCTGGAGCACACCGTGGTTCTGCTGGGGGCAGCTAGGGTCACTTGGTACAGACTGTGACATCTTGGGAAGCAGGGCGCCTGGCCCTCCACATCCCCTCTCATTTCAAAGCTGCCGCAATGAGTAAAAGGGAAATTAGCACATTGCTGGCCTAGGCGTTCTCACGCCTGCCCCTGGGAGGAAGGGTTTGTGCCTGTGCTGGCCGCCCGCCCCTCCTGAGTCCTTTGCGGGGGCTGCTGAGTGGGACACCTGGATTGGGACCCAGTGTATGGCCCCCAGTTCACTGAACGCCACCCCCTTACACTCAGGATGGAATTCTGTGTGGGATTCTCTCCCCATTTCTTGTCAGCAGAGACAGCAGCAAAGCAGTGGTCCTACATAAGGAATATCAGCTGAGAAGATAAAGTGAGGGGCGCCTGGGTGGCTCAGTTGGTTAAACATTCGACTTCGGCTCAGGTCATGACCTCACAGTTCGTGGGTTAGAGCCCCGCATCGGGCTCTGTGCTGACTGCCAGCTCAGAGCCTGGAGCCTGCTTCAGATTCTGTATCTCCCTCTCTCTCTGACCCTCCCCTGCTCACGCTGTCTCTCCCTCTCTCAGAAATAAATAAAACATTTAAATTTTTTTTTTAAAAAAAGAAAAGAAAGTGAGGCAACTTCTGTGTAAGAAATAATAGAACTATTTTTTGCAAAAGATGGTTACCTTTTATCTTCAAGTTTTATTTTATTTAACTTTTTAAATTCATTTATTTGATTTGAGAGAGAGAGAGAGAGACCATGAACTCAGGAGGGGCAGAAAGAGAGGGAGAGACAGAATCCCAAGCAGGCTCCTCACCGTCCGCACAGAGCCCAATGTGGGGCTTGAACTCATGAAGTGCGAGATCGTGACCTGAGCTGAAATCAAGTGTTGGACGCTCAACCAACTGAACCACCCACATGCCCCAATTTTTATTTTAAAAAAATAATTTTTTGGGGCGCCTGGGTGGCTTAGTCGGTTAAGCGTCCAACTTTCGCTCAGGTCATGATCTCGCGGTTCGTGGGTTCGAGCCCCGCGTCGGGCTCTGTGCTGACTGCCAGCTCAGAGCCTGGAGCCTGTTTCAGAGTCTGTGACTCCCTCTCTCTCTGACCCTCCCCTGCTCACGCTGTCTCTCTCTCTCTCCTAGAAATAAATAAAATATAAAAAAAAAATAATACTTTTTTAACATTTATTTATTTTTGAGAAAGAGAGAGAGAATGCGAGTGGGGGAGGGGCAGGGAGAGGGAGACAGAGGATCTGGAGCAGGCTCTGCACTGTGAGAACAGAGCCCGACTCGGGGCTCGAACTCACAAACCCACCGTGAGATCATGACCAGAGCCGAAATCAAGGATCAGCTGCTTCACCGACTGAGCCACCAGGGCACCCTATCTTCAAGTCTTAGAGTACTGATGATAATCGACACTATTCCAGTTTCCCTTTGGCAGAGCTCTTGTCAACCAGTTTCTGGGCTGTGTGTCAGGACCGTGGCCCTGGGAGGCCTTCGGGAAGGACACAGAGCCAGCCTCTGCCGCACGGAAAGTTGCTCTTACTTCCTTGGCATGAGCTAGTAAATGTGCTCTGTGACCTTACCAGATGAAGGAAATCACTATTAACAATGTGATTCCTGCCTTGGCAAGGCTTTTCCTGGAACTGCAGAGGGGCAGGGTGAAGGCACCGGAGGGCGAGGGCCCTAGATCCAGAGCTCAGGCGAGAGGATTGACCCTGGATTCCAGGAGCCGTGCTTCTCCCTCTGAGCCACACAAGAAGGAGAGAAGCGGGGGCAGGATTCATGCACAGCAGTTTCTAAACACTGGCTGCATATTTAAAATCACCCAAGGGGCGCCTGGGTGGCTCAGTCGGTTTCGTGTCCGACTTCAGCTCAGCTCATGATCTCATGGTTTGTGGGTTCAAGCCCTGAGTCAGGCTCTGTGCTGACAGCTCGGGGCCTGGAGCCTGCTTCAGATTCTGTGTCTCCCTCTCTCTCTGCCCCTCCCCCACTCACACTCTGTCTCCTTGTCTCTCAAAAACAATCAACGTTAAAACAATTTTTTTAATAAAATCACCTGAGGTCCTTTAAAAGCCTGAAACTGAACATATGCCTAACTTATGACACAGCAATTCAAATCCTAAGTGTTTGCCCAGAGAAACAAATACTTGCGTCCACACTACAGGTACTGGAATGTTCCTGGCCACACTTTTTTTTTTTAATGTTTGTTTTATTTCTGAGAGAGGGGGGGAGAGAGAGAGAGAGAGAGAGACAGTGTGAGCAGGGGAGGGTCAGAGAGAGAGGGAGATACAGAATCTGAAACAGGCTCCAGGCTCTGAGCTGGCAGTCAGCACAGAGACTGATGCGGGGCTCGAACCCACGAACCATGAGATCATGACCTGAGCCGAAGTCGGACGCTTAACCGACTGAGCCACCCAGGCGCCCCTGGCCACACTTTGTAACAGGCAAAAACTGGAAATTGCCCAGATGCCCATCTATATAGTAAAATGAATACATCAGTTGTAGTGTGTCCGTGTAATGGAGTTCTAAACATTGGTGAAAATGCACAGTTAACAGCTACACACGACACTGCGGACGAATCCCACAGATGCACTGCTGAGTGAAAGCAGCCACATTAAAGGGTACGTAGGGCATGATTCCATTCATAGAAAGTCTGAAAGGAAGAGGCAGAGACAGCCTGTGCTGTGGAAGCCAAGGTGACGGTTATCTTTGTGGCTTGTGGCTGGTGGCTTGTGGGTGGTGGTGAGACTGGAGAAGTTCTGGGGGCTGGCTTCCAAGCATGTTCTGTTTGTGAAATGTGTTGAATTGTACATTTATTTGATGTACACTTTTTAAAAAAAGTTTATTTATTTATGATGAGTGAGAGAGAGATAGCAAGCAGGGGAGGCACAAAGAGAGAGAATCCCAAGCAGGCTCTGAGCTGTCATCCCGGAGCCTGACGTAAGGCTCCATCTCACAAACTGTGAGATCATGACCTGAGCCGAAATCGAGAGTCGGATGTTTTGCCACCCAGGCGTCCCTCCTACGTCTGCTTTTCTATACGTAAACTGTAGTTCAATAAGAAGTCGAAAATACGTAGTTACCTACACGCTCCCCCCAGAGACTCAGATTTGATTGGTCTGAGACAGGGCTCAGGCATCATTCTTTGGTTTGTTTTCTTAAAAAGCTCTACATGTGATGCTAATGTGTCCCCAGCAGGCTGCACGTTAGACTTGACGGGATGGCCTCCCTTCTCCGTGACGAAGGCGGTGAGCTGTGTGCTAAGCGAGAGGTCGATGTAGATGCGCCATCTCTGTGATCTGTGGGTTTGTGCTTTCAGGGACGTGTTGCTAAGGTGTGTGTTTTGTTTGGAAGAGCTGTCTTCTCGGAGGTGACGGCGCCCAGCGTCCTGGCGGCTGGCCCGGCCTGGAGCAGGGCTGGCGGGCCCCACAGGATGCTCGAATATCTCAAATGTCCACGAGAAGTCAGCTCCAGCTCGGAGACTCCCCCGAGTTGCCCCAGGGAACCGGCCCGTGACCTTGCAGGCCCAGCTGGCTCAGGCTGCGAGGCCTGGCTTTCTGCTTCAGCGGGGCCGGGTACTCCTGCTGCCGGGCTGGGAGGCTTCCCCTGGGGCTGGGGAGGCTTGAGTGTGGGCACGTGGCAGCCCAGGGGCGTGCAGTCCAGGGAACACGGCAGTGGAGGCCTGAGGGGTCGGGCCTGTGCTTTCTGCGAAGACCATGTCCCATCCCTTCCGAGCCACCTTATCCTTTTCTTTTGTCTGCCTCCCACCTGAGCTCCCCCTTTGATCAGTCAGCGAGCCTGGACTGCGCGCCTGGTGGTGCCGGGCCAGTGCTGCCTGCCTGCTCCCGGCGAGGCTCCCAGAAGAAGGGACGGGTCTGCAGGTGACCCCCGCTGCTCCATTCCGTGTGCCTTTCTTCCCCTTCTGCCTCGCTTTATCCCTCCCCTCTTCCCTCTTGGAGCGTCACCATCTCTCTCTCTCTGTCTCCTTCCCTCGCGGTGGTAGCAAGCACCGGGTGCCTGCTGTGTGCCGGGGACACAGAGATGTATAAGAACACCCCTGGTGCAGCTCAGAGGCAACTGGGGGACAGCTGGATGTGTAAACAGACAAGCACAGTCTGGTGTGGTAGGTGCTGAGACAGCACAGCAAGGACAGAGGGGACAAGGGACCACAGACGAGGGACTGACCAGCTCTGCAGGGGGGAACCAGGGAGGGCTTCATGGAGGAGGTGACATTTGACCGGGGCTTGAGAGATGAGTGGAATTCCCCAGGCGGGCAAGCATGGGAAGGGACTGCAGGTGTGGAGGGCTGCTGCGGCAAGGAAGCTGGACTCAGGTGAGCCCCAGGAGTGAGGCTGCGAAGGGAAGGAGGCCAGCGGAGGAGGCGAGAGGGAGGTGGAATCAGCAGCGGAGCGGCAGGATCAGGTCGGGGGGGCCCCACGTGGCTCTGTTGGCAGTACGGGTGCGGGGGAGGGCCAGGCATGGTGAGGAGGCTGCTGCCAACGCCCAGGGAAAGGGTGATGGTGGCCGGGGCTGGCTGGTGCAGCAGGAATGGACAGAGGAGGTGGTGTCGTGGCGTGGGGTTCAGCAGGGACAGGCTCTTGGGCCCTTGGGGACTGAGTGCTGTGCGGGGTGGGCAGGAGAATGAGCTGAGGCTTCTGGCTTGGGTAACCATGGAGGAAGGAGCCTTTCGGGGATACTGGGTGCTCCGAAGAAAGCGGGTTTGGGGGGATGACACAGACTGAAGCTCAGGAGGGGAGGAGGTGTCAAGGTCAGAGATTTAGAGGTTTCGATTTGGGAGTATCTGCCCGGTGGGAGCCTTTCGAGCCTGGAGGAAGCTTCCAGAGCAGAGTATGAACATGTCAGGTGTCCTGTGAGACCTGGTCCATGAGTTCTGGGGGAGGCAGCTCCACTCTTGCACCTCTGGGTTCCCTCATTGTCTCTCTGTCCCTCTCCTGCCCTCTCTGTGCCCCTCCCCCCCCACCACCCCCCCGCCTTTCTTGACTGGCTGCTCTGCCGACATCCCCCAGTGCTAGCTCCCACCCTGATCTTTCAGGAGCCCCACCCTGGGCTCCTGGGGTGATGAACTCAGTGAGCGACTGTGGAGGGAATGAAGGACGGCTTGCGTGTAGGGCAAGCAGCTGCTGTGTCCTCTGCAGAGGCATCCTGCCCTGGGACCGGGCTCAGGAGGGTGAAAAGGACTCATCTGAGGGGTTCCCCAACCTCTTCCACCCCCTCTCATGTCCAAAATATTGGGCCTCCCTGCTGCATCCCCTTGATGACAATAATGATATTTTTTTGGTGTGGCTTTGATAGGAAAAAACAGACATGAATTTGAGGACCCCCGATGTTACCCCACAGTCCGCATGTGGAGGTAGGGGTGGGACTTGATGGGCGAGAGGGTTAGTTCACGACCCACAGAGTAGGAGCACTGGCCGGAGGAGGTCCGTGAGGGACGCGCAGAGGCTGCCAGGAGAGCGGGGGGACCGCGGCTGGTCCCCGTTCTCCAGCTTCCTGCTCTTGAAGCCTCCTTCCTGACCTTCTGTAGCAGGGCCCAGCTGGTCCTTGGGTGCTCCCCGACCCGACTGGTCTCGATGGTGACCACTCTGCCCTAGACCTACCCTTGCATCCGATTTTGCTATTTCTTTACTTTTACTCATCTAAACACTGTAGGCTAAATAGTAGAAAGTCTGACTTGATCATTTTGAAAAGCATGCATCTCGGCCACAGGCAGAGTCTCTGTATCAGGAGCATTATGAGGACAGCCAGGAGGCACCGGTCTTAACAGACGGACAGGTAGGAACGGCTTGTAACCGTCATGTTCATCGTGAGTAAAGGAGTTGCTTTTAAGTTTAAAGAAACTTGAAAGTCATTTCCTCCGCGCCCCAGTGACTGTGTTTTACCACCGTTCTTTTCTTCCTGGAGATGCTGTGGGGAGTTCACAGCCTTCTTTTGTTTCTCTCACGGTCCGTTTCTCCTTCAGCCTCGCTTACTGACCCTGCGCTGTCATTCCTCCAACACGTCGCCTGTGTCTGCTGCACGCCGGCCTCGCACCCAGCTTGGGGCCTTCAGGGAGGGAGGAGGCAGAGTCCCTGCCACCCTGGACCCCGCGGAGACGAGCAGTTCCAGCACTGATCCAGTGTGACAAGAGCTGAGAGGGAGAACAGGATTGGAGTGCCGTGTCTGCGACAGGGGCTCCTCACGAGGCTGGGGGAGGGCCGAGGGCAGGCTCCCCTCCCTGAGCAAGACACACGGGACCTAAGGATGAGTTCAGTTTAGAAGCCACACAGAGGAATGATCATGAACACAAAGTTGGATTTTGGAACTTTTGCAGGACGATAGTCTTACCCAGTTCGTAAGGTTGGGCTTCCTTTTCTCTAGGAGCCTTTCTGTGACTCTCACTCCGTCTGCCTTCTGGGATCCTGCAGCCCTGATAGCTTGAATCACCCTTCCCAGTGCCTGAGTGACAGGCCCCCTGCCTCTGAGACCATGGCCAAGGTCCTTCTTGGGGTCTCACTCTATCCCTGGGCCTCCAGGTTAGAGTGGGCTCCTTAGAGCGGGCTCCATATCCTTCTCTTTCCTTGTGGCCCAGCATGCTCACAAGCTGCAGGGTCTAAGCTCCCCAAGGCGCTCCGTGGTTTGACTTGTACATGCTCTGCCTCGGGGGCCTCTCCAACCGAAGCACTCAAACCAAGTGAGGAACTGAGAGATGGAAGACCTAGATGGCATCTACCACACAAAAGCTGAACAGTACCACAGACAAAACCAAAAGGCAAATGCCAAACTGGGGGAGGTGTTTGCAACAATGAGAAACTAAGGCTTAATTTTCTCAAAAAAGAATTTAATACAAATCAATAAGAAAAACGTGGAGACCCTCGTAGACAATTCACACATGGAAATTCCAGTGGCTAATATGTATATATGGGAAAGGTTGTTCAACCTATCAGTAAGCAGCAATAGAAATGAAAATAGCATACTTCCGTGTATCAATTTTGCAAAAGTGAGAAAAAGGTAATAGCCGGTGGACGTAGCCTGGATGTAGGGAAACAGGCACCCTCATGTAGTACTGATGGTTGTGGTCATCAGTAGTACCTATGGAAGCACTTTGGGAGTGAGTCTAAAGAGCCTGGGAGATGGGCATTCTCCACCCGCTGATCACACTTCTGAGACTCTGTCTCAGCCATGGACGGTGACACGGGGAATTTCTCGGAAAATCATGTTAAGCAGCAAAAGTAGGACATACGTATTATAATGTATAATTCTACTTACATAAATTCTATATCTATGCATAAATCTTTTCTTCGGGTGATTTTTTTAAGGGCTTTTTGCTTCTCGGTGATTATGTTCATCATAGTTTGTCTTTCCCGCATTTTCTATGATGAGCATACCCAAAGTCAAGAAGGGGGGAGACCTCTTGAAATGTGAAGTGATGGAACCAAATAAATATAGAAATTAACTTTGGGAGTCAAAAGAGTCAAATCACTAGCAAAACTTGTCACTTTGCAAGATTCAAGAAATATATGTTGACATGTACATAGCAAAATTCTCCAGAAGGCTAAGGGCAGAGATCACCAGGCCACGTGGCTGTGGATGGGCTGATTTTGTGAGGTTTCCTTCACGGTGTGATACTGGGTATAGCCTGTCCCTTGGCAGGGCTCAGTTTCCTAATCTGTACACAGGATGGTAGGGGGTCAGACTGAATGACCTCTGAGGGTCTTGGCAGATCTCGGCTAACTCTGTTCTTGAAGAAGAGACCTTTGACTTGCGCCCATGACAAAACTGAGAAGGACCAAGGGCTGGTGATTGCAGGCCTCAGGTTCCAGCTCCTTATCTGCTGAGAGGCCCCTCATCTGCCCAGTACCTTGTTGCCTGTTTGTGACCACCATAATGCCCTGTTATGGCCTTGCTTGCTGGCCACCGTCTCTTCCTGTCCGCTTCTGGGCCCACTCAGTTGGGGGCTGGTTTGACTGTGTGCCCTGGAGGGGCAGGAAGGGGGAAATCCTATGCTTTGGATCTGTTTAGTAGAGGCATGAACTCAAAAGCCACTGGGGAGCCCACCTGCCCGGGGAGATGATGTCTCCTCCCTCCCGGGCCCTCTCTCTGGGACATTTTTTAACGGTATGGCTCTCAGGGCCAAGGTGCCCTGATTGTTTGAAGGCCACCAAAGCCACTTCATGGTGTGGGGCTGCTCCCCTCCACCCCCAGCCCCAGGTCACCTGTGGGCTGACTAGAGCCCCTCCCACACCATTAGTGGCACCAGATCCTCAGCTCTGCTAAGGCCTCCTGTGCTCAGCCTCCTTTCCCAGACGCTGAGGGCTTATGGGTGATGCTGCCCGGGCACCTCAGGAACTGCTGCTTTCAGCCACGAGCAAGTCTTAGAGTCCTCCTTCCCGATGTGCTTTCTCAGGGCCGGGGCCCGAGCCTTCGCTGCCGGGTGCTCCCCTAAGCCAGGCTGATTTTCCTTCCCGCCCAGGCATAAACTGACCCGCAGTCTTGCAGGAAAGATGGCCTGTGGGGTTGTCCCCTCTGTCAGGGACCAGAGGACTCCTGCCTGAGCTGCTGCCTCTAGACTGTGACAGCTTCAGCCCCACCCTGAATAGCAGGGCGGGTCTGGGGTAGGGGCGGAAGAGCTGCCCTGGGAATGGTGAAGCTGGTAGGGAAAGGCGTCCCCACAGAGCCACCCTCGCTAACGTGGGACTGTTTCTCCTTAGCAACCAGCAGATGCATGGAAAGACAGCTTCTCCGAAGAGCCCTGTGTCCTGCACAGAGAAACTAGCCAGGGTTCAGGCACCCCTGAACTCCAGGTGAGGCCCCTTTCCACCGGTCAGATATTCATATCGATTAGGGGTGGGAGGCCCTCAGGAGGACCTTAAAGACCAGAGCAAATAAAAAAGAATGAAATCTTGCCATTTGCAATGACGTGGATGGAGCTAAGGTGTATCATGCTAAGCAAAGTAACTCAGTCAGAGAAAGACAAATACCATATGATTTCACTCACATGTGGAATTTAAGAAGCAAAACAAACGAACAAAGGGGGAAAGGAAAGAGAGAGAGAGAGAAAGAGAGAGGCAAACTAAGACACCTGCCCTTAACTACAGAGAATAAACTGATGGTTACCGGCGGAGAGGAGGCTGGGGGGCTGGGAGAAATATGTGATGGGGAGTAAGGCGTGCACTTGCTGGGATGAGCCCCGGGTGATGTATGGAGGTGCTGAATCACTGTATGGTACACCTGAAACGAATATTACACTGTGCTAACTAACTGGAATTTAACTACAAACTTAACAGAAAGCAAAGAAAGGGGCATAAGGGGTTAAAGAAAAGTTAGAAAGGGGACCTTGCGGCAGGTGTTAGGTTGGGCACAGGCCGCCCCGACCTCTTCCTCCCATTCCCAGGCCTGTCCCAGCACCCGGGGACCTAGCAGAGTCTAGGCTTCTCAGGTTACCAGCCTCCTCCCTGCCCACCTGTCCTCAGGCCAACCTGGCCAGGGCAGAAGTTTGCGTTCCAGCACCACCCCCTCTCCCTCAGCCTTGGTAGCCTCCATCAGGTCAGGTGAGTCTGCTGAGCTCCAGGCTACCGGAGGAGGCTTCCAGGAGGGCAGTCCGGCTGGGATCATGGCCCGTGGCCAGGCCCCGGAGCTGTGAGTCTGACATCGCCACCTCACCCCGCTCCCCAAACTGGTCTCCATCCCCGTGTCTCCTACTCATTTACCCCTGGGTCTGCTCCTCTGCTTATCCTTTGGCCAGAGAAGTGGGAGAGGGTTTTGGACACTTGGGGGCGGGAGGCTCCTAAGCATCTCCGGGAGGTGGAGGCTCAGGCTGAGCGTACCTCCGGTGGGGGCCTGGGGGGGGGGGAGGTGCGCTACCCACAGCTGTCTGGGAGGAGGGCTCGCAGCCCTTCCCCAGAGTTGAGCTGCATGCTCGCTGTTGCTTATCACTTTTCGGTGGCTCCTAGGAAAGGGCCTCAGGTCTTCAGTCTCTGCCCCAAGCTTCTGGCTCGAAGCCAGGGCAGACCGGGCTCTGAGGATGTATGGGCAGAACTCGTTCTGAGGGTTTCTTGTCTCTGGAACGGAATGTCTCCTTTGCAGTCTGCACTGGCCAGAAGGCTTGAAGGGTGAAGAGATCAAGAAGTGTGGCCGAGAAGGGGTAAGTGTGTGGAGGCTGACTTTTCACTGCCCTCCAAGGGAGGGGCCCAGGGCTGCCTGAATTCAGTGACCGTTGGCTCCTTGGCCACCAGGCTTGTCACCAGGGGCAACCTGAGTGAGTGTCCCCTCCTGGGTGGGGGTGGTGTGTCCCCCTCCCGTCATAGGCCGCCCATCAGGACCTACCGTCACCAAGAGACAAGCTGTGCTTGGGACTCAGCCTTTTACCCCCACTGGCTGCTTACTGACTGCTGCATACCAGAGCCCCTGCCCGCGTGGCATTATTTCCCGGTGGCTGGTGCCGGGGCCCCTTTGGTGGTCTGATCCCCCAGGACTTCTCAGCCCCAGCTCGTGTGTTTGCAGACACTACTGAGTAAATACAACCAGCAATACCACAAGCTGTTTAAGGACATCCCCTTGGAGGAGGTGGTTCTCAAAGGTGAGCTGTCTCCCTCGTGTGGCTGGACAGGTGCCTAGGGGGCCTGAGGCCCAGGTCCTCTCCTCCGGAGCCTCCAAGGCACAATTTCGATGTGGGAACTGGCTGCCCTTTGGATGTGGTTGGGCCTGTTTTCTTCAAAAGTATGAGAAGACTGGGTAGATTTGGGACATGAAATGGAATTTATGAAAGTTTTCTCGAGGCAATGTCAGGGCTTCCAAATCTTGTTTTTGTTCTGCTCTTATCAATGACTGTTCTTTCCTGCTCAGGCCTCTCAGTGAGCATGTCGGAGCCTTTGCACAGTCGAGACCCTCAGTCCAGGGCAGGGCAGGGCAGGGCAGGGCAGGGCAGGGCAGGGCAGGGAGTTCTGCCTGAGGGAGCAAGAATCCAGGCTCGGGGAACCCTGTGAGGCATGGGTGGCAAAAGAGGGAACCTCTAGCAGTTTGGTGGGGTAGGGTGGGGCCGCCAGGACTCTCAGGAAGGACTCAGGGTGCTGGTGGAATGAGTGGTTTGGGGCCCGGGGTCGGGAAGGGGGATTCTGAGGAAGGCAGTCCCTGAGGCTGGGCTCTGGACTCCTGAGTGTAGGACCCAGCCCCTGGAGCTTCTGGGTTGGCCTTGCTCATGGCAGTCTTCTTTCCTGTGACTTCCCAGTGTGTTCCTGTGCCCTCCAGAGAGACCTCCTTCTCCAGGGCCGGCTCTACATCTCCCCTAACTGGCTCTGCTTCCATGCCAGCCTCTTTGGCAAGGATATCAAGGTAGTAATAAGTGGTTATTATAAGGGGCCGCAATGGGCCCATGAGGTCCCAGGCAGGGAAGATATAGGCCCCTCCCTTGCAGGCATGAGGGCCTCTCACTGCAAGGCATCCGACCTGGTGTCTGGGGAGGGGCGCCAGACTAGACTCCCCATCTGGCCTGAGCCAGCCTGAACAGCTCAGAGCCAATTTATTCTGCCCGTGGGTACCTCCGAAATGCCTTAAGAAGCAGAGTGTGATGCCACGCTTAAGGGGAGCCATACCTGTGCCAGGTGGTAGCTCAGGGGACTCCATTACTGGAGTATGGGATTCACCAGAGCAACCATCTTTGGCCACCTGGATAATAGGATGAGAGCCCGGAGCGGCGTGTGCTGTCAAGGCTGGGGCAGGTCGGTAGAACGACTGCAAGGGGAACCTGCAAGAGAAAGTGGATGGTTCAGATAGTCTCCCGCATAGGGCCAGGCTTCTCCACGGTGTCTATGCTTGGCTGACTGCCATTTGTGGCTGGGGCCCTATGCAGGAAGCAAAGGGACCGTGTCTTTTGGGGTAAATCCTGAGTGAAGCACACCTCTCCCCACTCAGGTGGTCATTCCTGTGGTGTCTGTCCAAATGATCAAAAAACACAAGATGGCCCGGCTCCTTCCCAATGGCCTGGCCATCACCACCAACACCAGCCAGAAGGTCAGTGAGTCTCTGGGCCAGCCATCCCTTGTTAATTTCCCCAACCCAGCCCCAGGATCCTGACTCTGGCACTCACCCCAGCCTGTACTTACCCCTCCCTTTTCTGTTTTCTCTCTGGGTCCCAGTATGTCTTTGTGTCACTGCTTTCCCGGGACAGTGTGTATGACATGCTGAGGAGGGTCTGCACACACCTACAGGTATGGAGCTCAGGGGCAGGAGCTGGTCGAGGGAGACTGAGGTCTTGGGACAGGCTGTTGGGAGTAGTTGGCCCATCTCTCTGATACAAGGACCAAGGGCAGGGAGAGGGGAGTAAGAGGCTCAGGCCCAGTGTATCTGAACCTAGTCCTTGGACTGGGTGTCTATGCTTGTGAGCATGTGTCTTTGAGGCCAGTGGCCCATGTGTGTCCCCATGTATATGGCCTCATTGTGCTTCCTTGGTGTATAGACAGAGGCATGTGGCTGCTTCCCAGTATGCCTACAGCTCTCTCTGGCCCACGGTGAGGAAGTGGGGAGGGGCAGGAGCTTGGGGAAGTACATTGCCTTGGATCTGCGCTCTGCTCCAGCACTAGCCCCTGAAAACTCTGGGAGTGAGGCTCCATCTGACCCAAGGCGGCTTATGTGGAGGTAAAGCTCTCTTGGAGAGTACTAACACCTCTTCACCCCTGGCCTCGGCTGTTCCAAATGGACAAGTGACCCCTGCTCCCTTTCTTCCTCAGCCTTCCAGCAAGAAGAGCCTGAGTGTAAGAGAATTTCCAGAGGAACCCGAGTGCGAGTCTCTGGTGAGAGCTGGGGCTGGGAGCAGCAGCTGCTAGTGTGGCAGAGCCTATGGCCCCGAGGCTTCAGGGCCTCCCAGGAGGGTCTACAATGCAGAAATGGGGCTCCAGGTTCAAGAGCCAGTGACCATGCTATGCCAGGGGTCCCCCACACCTGCCATGCCCCATACCATGTAGAGCCAGTAGACCCTGGGCAGCTCCGCGGACTTTCTGAGCAGAACAGATGTCCAGCCCCCAGAGCACTGCCCAGGCGGGTCCCACTGCTGTGCAGACCTAGAGGGTCTAGAGGGCCTTCCAGGGGATAGAGTTATCCTCAGGGAAGAACTCCAAAGGCTATCTCTGTAGAACTCAGACAGACTCATTTGAGATTTGCTGAGGCTCCAGCAGTTTCCTTTGCTGCTGAGGTTCTGGGTAGGCAGAGCCGAGTTTCTAGAGAGAACAGTGATGGGGATGGAAATGACCCCGGGGTGTTTGAAGCCTCCTTCACTAATCATTAAGCATTTAGCCAAGCATACAATATGCATACTACTAATGCAGGCAATAGAAGGTGATGTTCCCATTTTTGTTGATGGGGACTCCAAGTACCCCCTGCCAAGGCCAGTGATGTCCTTAGGGTTAGAGCCCAGATTAGAAGGAATTGTCCCATCTAAATTATATTGTGCTGAGCTTTCTTGGACTCAGCAGATATGAGCACATACCTGGGTTAGCTCATGTCTTAGATCCCAGGCTGGTTCTGTACTAACAGTCTTAAGGGAGCAGAGAAGAGAGACACGTGGCTGCTGTGGTAATGACTTCCCCCCTTCTGGGTACCTGACATCATGCTCACTAGGATTCCCTGTTGGTAATATCCGGAGAAGGTGTCATAAACCTAATGTGGGCCCTTAGGACAAGTGAGATCCCAAGGGTCACAGACAATTTCTTCTGCCTTCTCTACAGGAAGTCCTCATCCCTGAAATGAAGTGGAGAAAAGTGTGCCCTGCCTCCAGGTCCCTGTCCCTCCCAGACAACATCCCTTGTATCCCTCAGGCATCCATGGGCTCCACTGACAGTTTCTTTCCCTCCAGGAAGCCTCCAGGCTCTGGTGAGCTCAGGGGGCTTGTCCATGACCACTGTTTGTGAAGACCAGGCTTTTCCTCCCCTTACTTCTGCAAAAAGGAAAAATCACATGGGGCGCCTGGGTGGCTCAGTCAGTTAAGCGTCCGACTTCGGCTGAGGTCATGATCCCACGGTTCGTGGGTTCGAGCCCCGCGTCAGACTCTGTGCTCACAGCTAGCTCAGAGCCTGGAGCCTGCTTCAGATTCTGTGTCTCCCTCTCTCTCTGACCCTCCCCTGTTCACGCTGTCTCTCTATCTCTCTCTCTCTCAGAAATAAATAAAACATTAAAAAAAAAAAAAAAAGGAAAAATCACAGCCAGCTCTTCCTAAAGCTGTTTCTTTTTTTTTCTTTTTTTTTTTTTTTTACAAATAGTTTATTGTCAAATTAGTTTCCACATAACACTCAGTGCTCATCCCAAAGTGCCCTCCTCCATGCCCATCCGCCCCTCCCCCCCACATCCATCAGTCCTCAGTTTTTGTCAGCATTCAAGAGTCTCTCATGGTTTGCCTCTCTCCCTTTCCCCCACCATTTCCGCCCTTCTTCTCCCCCTTGTTCCTCCGTCAAGTTCCTCCTAATCCTCCTATACATGCAAACATATGATATATGTCCTTCTCTGCCTGACTTATTTCGCTCAGCATAACACCCTCAAGGTCCATCCATGTTGCTACACATGGCCAGATTTCATTATATCTCATAGCCATGTAGTATTCCATGGTATAGATAAACCACATCTTCTTGATCCATTCGTCCGTTGACGGACACTTAGGCTCTTTCCATGTTTTAGATATTGTTAAGAGTGCTGCTATGAACATTGGGGTACATGTGCTCCTATGCCTCAGCACTAAAGCTGTTTCTTACTTTCTTCAAATCCATAAGGGAAAGCCAAGTGCCCAAGTAGCTTCAGAGAATGGGGGGAGGGGGAGGAAGGTGGGCATGCTCCTTGCTGGGCTGGGCTCCTGCTTCCTGCCCCCAGAAGATGTCTAATTGCTCTCCTATCACAGAGAATGCAGTCTGTGAGGAGGAGAAGCTGGAGGAGGAGCCCAGGAGCGACGGGGAGCTGAGGCTCTGGGATTGCCAACTCCTCAAGGTCATCTTCGTGCTGTAGGTGACTATATCGGAGGCAGGGGGACAGGGGGTTGTCAAGCTCACCTGGGTGTCTGGCTGTTTAGAGCAGGGGCCTCTGTGTGTGGGAAGTTCCCAGGTCAACTGAAAGTCCTGGGTGGGGTCTGGAGGCTACGTTGCAGGCCCTTCTGAAGCAAGACCAAATATCTCCAGTTTTTATTCACACAACCCTGTAATTTAGGGTTCAGGCTGGCAGGATATGGAAAAAAGGGAAAGTTGCAGAGGATTGGGGAGGGGGAGGGCTGACTGAATTGGAGAGGGCCATCAGATAGACGAGGGGAGGGGGCCACAGCCTTCCTGCTACCCACTTTTAGAGCAGTTTTTGGAACCCCAGACTTGGCTGTAAATCTTGGCCAGCAGAACGGTGAGTATGGTGGGGTGTTTCATGAACAGCCAGCCCCTGGCTTCCCCTCACCGTACCTCGTGACCGTCCTCTGGTTCTGCTGGCTGAGTTCTGGCTGTCGGCTTCAGCACCTGCTGGGGGGATGTGGGCCTGCCGCCTTAGGGGATGATCTCTGTGGTCTTGAAGCGGAGACATGGGGCCAAGGTGGCCAGTCAGAGGGAGGGTGGCCTCAGTTTACCTAGAATTCTTGCTGGGCTTTGAGGGCACCTCCATGCGGACAAGTCTCAGGACCCCCACAGGGCCTCTCAGAACAAAGATGTCCAGGCCTCGAAGGTAGCTGAAGGGCAAAGATTTCTCTAATTCCTCCCAACTGCAACCAGAAGTAGCTTAGTCCCCACTCCTATTTCTGGTGAGCCTCTAAAAATGCCCTTTTCCCGGGTAAGATATCCTTCTCATCTCTCTCCAGGGTCTGCTTCTTGGTCATGTCCTCATCCTATCTGGCATTCCGCATCTCCCGGCTGGAACAGCAATTACGCTCCCTGAATTGGGATGGCCCAGTCCCTGGGCACAGGTGATGCCCTGTCTCTTGCTAATGCCTCTGGGATTGAGGGTGAAGGATAGGAGCCAATAGCTACGGCCAGGCTGCTTGCTGTCCTGGTTGGACTTGGCCCTGCCATTGCTCTGGCTTGATGGTCCCAAGCAAGGTTGGACAGCGTGTGCGATATACACAGGTCCCACCCTGTCCCACTCTCATGGGGGGAGAAAGGTTCTGCTGATCTGTCTGCCTGCCTTTTAGGCCCTTTCGCTGATGTGTGCTTCTCCTGTGTGCAGGTAACAGCCACCGTGCCTTTGTCCCCACTTCTCCGTGAAGAATGTTCTGGGTGCTAAGGTTGCACCAGTGATCCCCATGGTTTATGCTGCTGCTGCGCTGAGACTGAATATGATGGAATACATTCCAGATCCTTCCTCCTCCCCCTAACTCTTATCCCTCCTGTTTACAAAGCTGCTACAATTTGGGGACTCGGACAAAAAGCCAGATTCTTGGAACCAGCTGAGAAATTCTGTATACTAAGCTTCGGCAAGCACTTCAGTGGAAAAAGAAAATTAACTTGTTCCTTGGAAACAGCCTGGCCCAGAGGCAGAGGACTAGGAGCCACCCAAGGGACAAAGGCCATGCTTTGGTATCTGGAATGCACCTCTTCAACTGTCACGTGGCTCTCTGCCGCAGTGGGACAGAGCCTCGAACCCAAACCACCAGCGGGGCTCTGATCTCTCCCAGCATACTGTGCTCTCACTTGGGCCCCTGCGAGTCTCTGTTCTGGGAGCCAGGCACCTGTCAGGCCAAGGGCAGACTGGGGGGCGGGGGGAGAGGAGGGAGAAGCTATGAACAAGGCGAGGAGGGCGTGTAACCTGGATTCCAGCTAGAGAGGAATGTTCCTGCCCTGTGCTGAGGCCCAGTTCTGGCCTCTCATGAGGAGGCTGGCTGAATCTGGAGGACAATACAATACTTGCAGCAGAGGACGGTGGCAGGGGCTGTGAAGGAGAGCAGAGGTCCAGCGTTCTGTGTCCTGAGCGGCCACTTCCTGGTGAGACAGGTGGAGCAGGGCCTTTGATCACTGTGGTCACAGACGTGGTACTGCGTCTTCCCCTCGTGTGCTCAAACCGTTCTAAGGTGCCCCAGGCGGGATGTAGGGGCCGCGGTGGGGGTGGGTGGGAAGGTCGGTGGCTTTGATTTGAGATCTTGCTCTGTACTCCCTGCCCGACTGCCTGAGAGGCCATGACCAATAGCAGCCTGTCAGGGCTGCGAGGCCGGGCAGCTGGGCACAACGGTATAGGGCCACCGCAGGGCAGAGCTCGCGCATGTCTCCGGAAATGAGTATGCTGCAGGCCATTGGGGAGGCTTCCCTCGCTCCATGAAAAAGGTAGAGGTGTCCAAGGTGGACAGTGCAGCGACCAGGCTAAGGGGTTCTCTCTGACACCTTTGGAGACAAGAGAGGTGAGGGGATGGGAAGAGTAGACACAGTGGTAGCTTTGTCTTAGAGATTCCTCCATTTCTGCCAAGGCCTTCTCTGTTCTGAACAGCTTGTCTGTATCTCAGATCGCTGCCTGTTCCCCCTGGGACTCCCATCTGCTAAGACAGTGCCTTTGGAGGTGAGGTAGAGGGAGGGGCCTTAGTGAAGAGGTCAGCGGTAGCCAGGAAAGTCACTGGTGACGGGGTGAGTGGTGTCAGAAATAGTCCGTTTTTCCTCCTCGGACACCCGAGAGGCTAATCAGGGAGCAATTCAAGCAGGAATTATTAATTACAGAGCCATGATAAGACAAACCCAAATGGGAATTGGAGGGACTGACTGTAGGTGACAAGTCCGTAAACTCAGACTAGCAGTCTCTTCATTCTCTCCCCATTGCAGGTTCTGGGAGGGGCGGGGGGGGGGGAGGGGGACGTTGCTTGCCCCTCATCTGTATATATCAGGTGAGACTCATTATTCCATTCTCCCCCACAGCACCACACAGGGGAAAACCCCATCCTGTTTTTGGAACCAGCCCCCTTCATCACTCCTTTCCATCACGTCTTCAGGGAAATACTTGCCCCAGTGTCTCCCCGCCTCGGTCCTTGCTGAAGGGCAGGGAGAGTAGGTCCGTTCTCTGAGCCCTGCGAGGTTGAGCCAGAGGCCCGTGAGAGGCCAGCAGAGGTGCCAAGTCATGGGTAACTGCCAAGATGCTGGTGAATCTGGTCTCCAGCCATGCCCCAGGCTCAGAGAGGGCAAGAGGCGTGCTGTAGGGTGGGTGGCTCTGGAGGGCCCTCTCTCTGTTTGTCCCTTTGGTTCCCCAGCCTGGTCCTCTGGAGCCAACGTCCCTGTTGGTTGTGCTCACTTGTAAACTATGTGTATTTGTACAGACCTGCTTGCACTGGCTGATGCTCCTCTAATTCCCTGAGAGATTGGTTCAGTCATGCGTGGGTTGTTCCAACATGGCGTTAGCTTTTGAAAATATTTTAAAATACAAAAGTTTGATTTTTCTAGTGTCCTGTGGTATGGAAAGTTCATTTTTATCCTTTGACTACTCACGAAGGGTATCCTACTGACATATTTGGCACCAAAGAGACTGACGGAGCCCAAGTCATTCCCAGAATCCCCAGTAGTCTGCAAATCTCCCAAGACTTTAGCCGAGCTGCCTCACATTCAGCTTCAGGCATAACGGGAAGGGGAAGAGTGGCCACAGCAAGCCTCCGCAGCCTTCGGCCTCTGTTAGGTGGACACTGAGAATGCTTCCCCATTTCTCTGGGGCAGATCCAAAGCGACGTCCCTGGTTCGAATAGTCCTGTGCTTCTTTCTGACTCAGGAATTGAAGTCCAGAACTCAGGGCCAGAAAATTCCTGTGTCCTTTTCTGTGAACTTGAGCCTCCATCAGGGAGGTTAAGTTCCAATTTGGGCCACATCACTTTTTCCCTAGGATGCCCCCTCTAGGAGTGATTCATTCATTCAGTGAAATATTAAGCGCAGACTATGAGCCAGCTACTATGCGAGGCAGTGGGGATAGAGCAGTGAACATGTCAGGCAATATCCCTGTGTGCCCATGGCACCTATGTTCCACGGGAAGTAAATATGTAAATAAACAAGGGAACTGCAGATGGTGAGTAGGTTCCACAAAGGAAAGAAACGGTGATGTGAGAGGAAATAGGGAGTTGGGTGTAGATGGCTGGTCAAGAAATGTTCTCGGAAGTGCCATTTAGGCTGGTGAAGGGCCAGCGGTGGGAGGAAAAAAGAGCATTTCCCAGCAAATGGATCAATAACTGCAAAAGGTAGGGAAGATGTATATGTCCCTGCACAGAGAGAGTGTCCGCATGACTCTGGGATACCAATCAGGTGGGAGAGTGACGTGAAAGAGGTTGGAGAGGTCAATGCCAACAAGACATACAACCAATTACAAAATGGGTAAACAAGCAACTTGCATAGACCTATCTCTAAAGAAGAGATACAGATGGTCAATGGGCAACGAAAAGATGCCAAGCGTCACTAGTCATTAGGGAGGTGCCCACAATCCCATACCACTTCATATACCTTAGGATGGCTACTCTCAGACAGGATACGGGTGTGGTGACGAGGTGGGAAAATTGGAGCCTTTATGCACTGTTAGTAGGAATGTGCAGCCACTGTGCAACACGGAGCGGTGGTTTTTCAAAAAATGAAAAGCAATTACCGTATGTTCCAGTAACACCACTTCTGGCCGTATACCCCAGAGCACTGAAAGCAGGGTCTTGAAGAGTCAGCTGGACACTCGTGTTCAGAGCAGCATTCTTCATAATAGCCAAAAGGTGGAAGCAACCCAGGTGTCTATTAACCAATGAATGGATAAACCAGATGTGGTATGTATATACCATGGAATGTCACTCAGCCTTCAAAAGGAGGAAAATTCTGAGCCATGCTACAACATGGATGAACTTTGAGGACATTCTGCTAGGTGAAATAAGCCAGTCACAAAAAGGCAAACACTGTATGATTCCACTTCTACGAGGCTCCTAGAGTAGTCACAGTTATAGAGAAAGTAGGACGGTAGTTGCCTGGGGCTGGGGGGAGGGAAAGTGAGAGCTATTGTTTAATGGGTATAGAGTTTCAGTTTTACAAGATGGACAGAGTTCTGGAGACTGATAATGGCTGCATAACAATGGGAATATACTCGACACTATGGGAATATACACTTAAAAATTATTAGTATGGTCAATTTTGTGTGTATTTTAACACACGCACATACGTGCGCGCACACACACACACACACACACACACACACGTTGGAGAGGTAGGCAGGAGAAAGGAGTTTGGATTTCATACAATCCCTGGGTACTGCCACAGATCTGAAAGTTTGGAGCCCATAGGCTTGGTGGTTGCTGAACCCAAGTGCTTTCTTTTGCTAGAGGACATAAACACATGGATATAATACACAGAAAAATATGGCTGATAATCTACATGGTAATATACCCCCTATTCTTTATTCTCAGGCTGGCTCATAGCAGCAGCAGCACCAAGAGAGCAAATAATCTTTATGGTTTTTAAAATTGAAATGAGCTAACTATAAGGAAGAAACAACTGCTTTAAATTTGGAGAAACGGAGGGAAATATATAATGCAGGACCCTGGGTTTTGCAACATGCATGTAGCCAGATGAGGTAAGATCATGGGAGGAGCAGGAGCTCTGGTGAAAAGGGCATTCAAGAATGAGGGGAGTCCTGGGGCGCCCGGTGGCTTAGTCGGTTAGGCGTCCGACTTTCGCTCCGGTCATGATCTTGCGGTTCGTGGGTTCGAGCCCCGTGTCGGGCTCTGTGCTGACTGCCAGCTTGGAGCCTGGAGACTGTTTCAGAGTCTGTGACTCTCTCTCTCTCTCTCTCTGACCCTCCCCTGCTCTCGTCCTCTCTCTCTCTCTCTGCTAGAAATAAATAAAACATTAAAAAAAAATTTTTTTTTAAAAAGGAATGAGGGGAGTCCTGGCAGAGCTGCACCCCACCGGGCTCTCCCGCGAGTAAGACTGCCCACGCCCTTGCTTGTAGCACCTGGCCAGCCAGCCTTGGCCCTCCTATTTGGCATTAGGACGCCTGTTGAGCTGGGTGAGGTCATGAACCTATGCAGCTCCTCTCTCCTAGCTGCTGGGCCTCAGAAGCAGGGCGTCCTAGAACAGAGACGCTTCTCAGAGAAGGTGCTCAGGTTTGCCTCAGGCGCGGACAGAAGCCAGATCCCCAGGCTGGGCTCTTTGAAGGGCAAGAGATGCCTCCTAGGCCGCTAGGTGGCAGCAAAGTGCAGCAGGAACCGGAGCCCCAGAGGGGAGGAACAAACTTCATTTTCCTTTGTTGCCTCCCGGGGTGAAAATGGGCCAGGACTGGTCCAAGTCCAGTGCACATTGCTTATCCAGTGGCAGAAGGGGAGCTCCCGTGGCCATTTCTCTATGGTCCCCTTTGGTCCTTTCTCTTCTCCTTTCCCTCTTCTACCATGGCGGGGTGGGGGGGAAGTGGGGTGGAATGCATTCCCAAGGGCTCTCCAGACCTTCAGAAGGTCAGGCCAGGAGGGAGGCAGACCGGGCAGGTGTGAAGAACAAGCATGTGTTGTTTGGGAGGGTCGGGGGGAGGGTGCGAGGGAGGGAGGGCAGCTCTGCTTCTCTCCCAGCAAGGACACAGAAATCCCAGGCTTTCCCCCTGGCCTGCCCTTGTGGTAAGTATCCTCTGAGGGCACAGAATTAGAGAAATGTGGCTCCAGCAATGTATGATTTCAGGAGGCCACAGCACTCTTTCCCCTCCTACCTTCGTTTAGAGATAAGGACCTAGACCCCAGAGGAAACAGAGGTTTAACACTGCTTTGTCCATCTAAAGGGAGAGGGAGGGAGGTGGTTAAGCCTCTGAAATGATAATCCAGAGAAACCCGAATGCATCCCCCTGCGTGCCTGACCTCCACAGAGCCAAGGAGCACCTGGCGCCCAGCAGGCCCGGCTTGCTGGGCCGCCTTTGCGTTGGCAGGGCTCCTTGCCTTCCCGGAATGTGTTCCTTCTTGTTTGCCACTCAGTGCTTGGGCCAAAGCCAAACCTGGGCTGCTCAGAATACCATGCCCCACTCTCTTCTCTCACAGGATCTGAGACAAGGCTCTCTTCCACTTGGGGAAAGGCCAGGACCTCTCTGCAGCCTCATCGCACTGGTGCCGACTTCTCCAGGGATATCAGACACCTTCCCCACCCCCCACCCCCACCGCCCCCAGCTGCTAAGAGCAGAATCACTTAGGGAGGATACAGCTGGGACCCCAGCAAAGCAGAGTGTGGCATTCTGATATCCTATCCTACTGGCAGACTTCTAAATAGGGCCAGGGTGGGCAAAGTGTTACTCATAAGCTATTCATTAACTTATTAAGTACAAAAGGTTGGCTTAGGCACCACTTTGAGAAAATGTGACACCCACTGCTCCTGGATTCACTCTAGTGTGAAGGCGTGTTAATTGGTGTAGAATTTCTGATGCAAGTTTTTCTTTGCTGTTGGTTCCAAATACCAGGCTAGTCTGTATGCATGCTCTCTCTAGTACGTAACTACTATTAAACGATTTATTGGGCATGCTCTGTGGGTTCCCGATTGTATGCTTCTATAGATGCTATAGTTTTCTGAGCACTTAACTGGGTACCAGGTCCCGTATAAGGTACTTTTTATATTCCTCTCATTTGACTCTTAATACAAGAAACTCTCAATACAACAATACAGTTTTCACACCTTACGCTGTGCAAACTGAGATGGAAAGGCCAGGAATACAATATGGAACCCTTCAGGGAGTTTACTGAGGAAACAAGATAGAGGGCAGAGCCATTGAATAGTGTAAGACATGTGAGCCCGTGATAAGTACTAAAGAGAGTGGTACGAAAAGAGACCAACTCTTTGGCAGAGGGGTGTGCAGCATGTGCACCCCTCATACTTTAAAGAATGAGTAAGATTTGGATCAGAGGAGAGATGTGGGGAAGATCCTCACAAGGTACGTGTTTGGGGGATAACATTGGTAAAAGGATGATGGTGTGGAAGGTGGTGCAGATGAAAGCTTGGGAGAAGCTGAGTTTCTGCTGAGGAATGAGTACATTAAATCCCTCCTCAGAATTTAAATGCCAAGATAAGAAGGAAAGCCTTGGTCTTTCAGGCAATGAGGAGCTACTGGAGCTTAGGAATGATGGGTATATTTGGTGGTTTAAGATTCCTGGTTTGGCAATGGAGTATAAAGCTGATTAAAAGTCCAGCAGAATAGTCTAGATCATGGTTTCCCCCCCCCCAGTACTACTGATATTTTGGGCTGCATAGTTCTTTGTTACACGGGTTATTCTGTGCATTGTAGGATGCTTAGCCGCTTCCTTGGCCTTTGCCAGTAGCACCCCCCTGGTTGTAGCAACTAAAGACATTTCTAGATGTTGCCAAATATCCCCTGGGGTGGGGGGGCGGGCAAAATTGGCCCTGATTGTCTAGATGGCAGGAGGTTAGGGCTTGGGCCTCAGAATATTGGCAGGTATTTTTATAACCAACAGCATCAATCTATTGACTTTAGAATAGCTGACAAAAATAAAAATGGTTTCTTTGCCACAGGAAATTCATCATCAATGCTTGCCAAAGAACTTAATGGCCTAGAGAAAAGAGGTCTCAGAAGTAGATCATTCTGCATATTAGAAATCTCTAGAGAATACTCCCAAGCTACAGATAATGTGTTCTATACTCATTAGCCAGAAAAGTGGCTGATATCAGGATTTTTCTCCCTACCCCCCAAAGTCACGTATTGCTCAACGGCCACTTTGAGTAAGGAATGCCCAATCTGTCTGCAGACAGAGAAGCTACTTACTGATCTGTAATTTTGCTAGGTTTGCATTCACTTTTCCAAATTTTTATTTTTCTCAATTGGTAAAGTAGATGAATAGAGCTTAGCCTGCCCATGAAGAGCTATGATTTACCAAGATATGTCTTTATCTAAAGGAGAATCAGTGAAGTACAGCCCACTGGTTGGCTGCTTATTTTCGTAAATAGTTTTATTGGAACACAGTCACGCCTACTTATTTATATACGGTCTCTGGCTTCCCTGAAGCCCCAAAGGCAGAGGTTGGGTAGTTACAAAAGAAACCATATGACCTGTAAGTCTATAATATTTACTAATATTTAAGAAAAAGTTTGCTGATCTTTGGTCTAAAAGAAAATGACTATATTGTACAAAATTGTGGACTCAGGTTCTCATTCTGTTGCTGGGGATGACAGATTTCCATTTTTTTTTTCATTCCAATAATTATCATTAAGTGAGTTAGGCTTTGAGTGACTTAGGCAAGATGCTAAGTGCTTGGAATATATTAGTGAATAAGGTTCATAAAGATCTTTACCTTCATCGAGTTATATATGATAGTGGTGAGTGGAGGGAGATAAGACAATAAGCAACAGAGATAATAAATTATAATAGTTAATTATAACACTAAATTATATAGTATACAAGAAGGTGATTAAGTGCTAAGGGAAAAAGAAAAAGCGTAAAGCAAGAAAACGGATTGGAAATTAAAACTGAGGTATTGCAATGTAAAGAGGATGATGCTTATGCACTGTTGGGAATGTAGACTGGTACAGCCACTGTGGAAAACAGTATGAAGTTTCCTCAAAAAATTAAAAATAAAATTACCATATGATCCAGTAATTCCACTGTGGGGTATTAACCCCCAAAATATGAAACCACTAATTCATAAAGATATATGCATCCATATGTTTATAGGATCATTATTTAGAATAGTCAAATTGTGGAAGCAGCCCAAGTGTCTAACGATAGATGAATGGATAAAGGAGAGATGAGGTGTGTGTGTGCACGTGTGTGTCTGTGTGTCTATGTGTAATGGAATATCACTCAGCCATAAAAAAGAATGAAATCTTACCATTTGCAACAATGTGGATGAATCTTGAGGGAATAGTGCTAAGTGAAATAAGTCAGAGAAAGACAAATACCAAATGACTTCACTGATCTGTGGAGTTTAAGAAATAAATGAACAAATAAAAATAGAGATGAACCAAAAAACCAGACTCTTAACTAGGGAGAACAAACTGATGGTTACCAAAGGTGGGGGGTGGGTATGGGTATGGGTTAAACAGGTGAAGAGGATTCAGAGTTCACTTACCACAATGAGCACGGAGTGATGTAGAGAATTGTTGAATCACTATATTGTACACATGAAACAAATATAACAGTGTATGTTAACTATTAAAAAAACAGGATGATGGTTGGGGAAGGTCTGATCGAAAAGTGGATACTTAAGCAAAGATGTAAAAGAAATGAGAGAACATACTTTGTGGGACATTCCAGGCAGAGTGAATAGCCAACGCGAAAGTTCTAAGGTGCCTGGCTTTGCTGGGTAATAGCAAGGATGCAGGTGTAGCCGAAGAGAGACAGGACTGGTAAGTGAGGTCAAAGAGGTAACAGTGGGGCAGTGCCGGGTGGCAGGGGACAGGGAGGTCATAGAAGACTGCTGTAAGAACTTTGGCTTTAACTGTGAATGAAATGGGAAGCAGAGGAGTGAAAAACAAGCTTTTTACTATACAGGGTTTTTTTTTTTTTATAATGTTTATTTTTGAGAGAGAGAGAGAGTATGAGTGGGGGAGAGGCAGAGAGAGGGAGACACAGAATCTGAAACAGGCTCCAGGTTCTGAGCTGGCAGCATAGAGCCTGATGTGGGGCTTGAACCCACAAACCATGAGATCATGACCTGAGCTGAAGTCAGACGCTTAACTGACTGAACCACCCAGGCGCCCCTCACTACAGAGGTTTTAAAAGGATTACCCTTAGCTGCCAGCAGGGGAAAAGTGGAAGCAGGGAGGTCCGTTAGAGACTTTTGTGGCAGTCCAGGTGAGAGATAACGTTGGCTTCAATGAGAGTGGTAGACACAGAGGTGGTAGAAATGAGCAGATTCTGGATATATTCTGAAGGCAAAAACAACAGACATCCCTGTCAACCCAAAAGTCCATCTAGATATGTATCTCAAAAAACAACAAGCTCTCTAGCAATACATTATGCCACACTCCTGAAATCAGAAAGCTCATTCCTTTTGATAAAATAAAACAGAAAAAACACCCCACTATTGCTAACAAGCATTATGGTGGCTAAGAGTTCAGGTTCTGGAATCAGTACATCTACATTTAAACCTCATCAATTTACTTAACTTGGGCAGTGCTAAGCCTTTGTGTTCTCTTTGTTATGTGATTATTGAATGGGAAAATTCATGCCGAATCCTTAGAAATCCCCAGTGCCCAGAAAGAGCTCAATAAAAGTTATTATCTTTTAAACTTCAAGAAAGAAATTTAAAAAAGGATAAAACTCAGCGTTGGAAGGGCTACATGGAATTAGTTTTTGCACTATATATTTTTAATATATATTGATAATAAATATTGATATAAATTAAAAATTTATAAAAAATTGATATTGATATAAATATATTTATCAATATATATTGATTCTTTTGAGAATTCTCTGGCTATCTATATGAAGCTCATATCCTTTGCTGGTCCAATTCCACTTTTGCATTTCTCAAGGAGATAATCTGAAATGAAAAAGTTACTTATGAAGAGTGTTAGCACTGCTATTCATAACATCAGAACTAACAAAAAAGCCTATAGTAGTGGGGAAAGGCCTAAGAAAATCATGACCTATTAACTTGATGGGATCCCATCTTACCTTGAAACATAACAAGCTGACAATGATTTAGGGTGGAGATTTGTAAAAAAGCAGAATTAAAACTGCTTACGCATGAGGCGCCTGGCTGGATCAACTGGTAGAGGATGCAATTCTTCTTTTAGGGGTTGTGAGTTCAAGCCCAATGTTGGGTGTAGAGCTTACTTAAAAAAAAAAAAAAAAAGGAAAAAGTGCTTATGCAGGAATTACAACTATATAAAATGTGAAAACCTCAAATCAGCAGAGAAGTTGAAGAGATGTCCCTATTAGAATTACATGTTTAGTGAGTTTCTCTTATTTTGTCAGGTTGCTTAAGTTCATCAACCTCTCTACCCCCATGATAGTTTGCTCTTATGCAAGCACGAGATGTTATGCTGATAACATGGCATTTTGATTCCTGCTTCAATGGCATGGAAGGATGATGGGCTGTTTTTGATAAATTGCTTCTATTTGCATCTTTTCATTCAACAAATAACAACCAGTGTCCATGTGCCAGGCACTATATAAAGCAGCAGGGATTCAATGATGAACAAAGCAGATAGGTCCCTCTAGGGCCTCTACAGTTTAGTGGGAAGAGAGAGATAACACCAAAAATTATATGTGATTTGGGCACACTGAAAGCAAATTAATACGGTGTATCAGGGAAGATTCCCCGAGAAAGAGAATGGGAATTTCCCTGATGAAGAACGTGGGGGAGTTAAAAGGGGAGAGAACAGCAGGTAGGAAGGCTTTAAGTAGAGAAAAGAATGGGTCGTGTTGGAGGAACTATAAGAAGGCCTGCAGAATTGAAGTAAAGTAGGGCAAGGGTAGCCTAGCTCATAAAGAGACAGGAAAAGCAGGAAGGGGCCAGATTATGCTGAGCTTTAAGATATCGACAGAATATAAAATGGACTGAAGGAGAGTATGCATGAATACTGGGGACTACCTTAGAAGCTATTGTGGCAGTCCAGATGAAAGCTGAGGGTTGTTTGGACTAGAGTGGTGGCATTGGCGATAGAGGGAAATACACAAATTTAAAGGATATTTAAGATATGGAACGAACATGACTTGGAGATTGATAGGTGTGGCATGTGAGAGAGACACACACAAGTCAGGGGTGACTCCTAGATTTCTGGCTAGAATTGGGTGAGTAGTGGTGTCATTTCCTGAGGTAGGGAATGAATACTGATGAAGTAGGTTTGATGATGGGGGAGGAGGAGTTGTGCTTTAGGATTTGCTGGGTTCAAGTTACTTATGAAATATCCAAGGGAAGATGTCCAGTAAAAGGATATACAGGTAGAATTTTGGAAGAGTTCAGGAGAGAAGTGCCCAAGGTCAGAGGCACCCGACTATCACTGGCCTGGTGAATGGCTGGGAGAGCCTAGGAAGTGTGTATAGAATGAGAAGAGGGCCTTGGGGACAAAACCCTGAGAATCTCTAATAAGTTGGGAAGAAACTGGCAAATAAGAAAGAGTGGTCAGAGAAGTACTAAGGAAACTAGGTGTCACATCAATTAAAGGAAGAGTGGCTTGAAAAGAAGGGTTTAATGTTACTGGGAAGACTAGTCAAAGATCAGAAGTGATCTTATTGAGAAGTTTTGTACAGTGGTGGGAGCAGAATCTAGATTAAAGTGGTTTGAGAAGTGGGAGGGAGGTGAGAAATTGACACTTTAAATCTTGCTGTTAAAGAGGAGGAAAGCAAAAGGTCAATATCTAGAGGGAGACATGAGGTCATACCTTTATTTATTTTTAAAGATGGAGAGACTTAATACATCTATGCATCCAGGTGCTGATGGAAAGGAGCCAGCAGAGAGAGTGGATGATGATGATGGTGTGTGTGTGAGAGTGGATGATGATGATGGTGTGTGTGTGTGTGTGTGTTTGTGTGTGTGTACCGTTTGCACAAGGTCCTGTGTACAGGTTAAGGGATTAGCCTTTTGCTATGAGGGTCACTGCAGTAGGAGTGCAGAATGCTCAAAAGTGGTACAGATACAGGTAGGTTCGTAGATTCGGTGTCAGGAAAGTTGAAGGAATACATGATAGTTCCTGTTTTCTCTCTGAAGTTGCAGAGTGCAGAAGGAAGTAAGGGCTTTGCAGGCTTGTGGAATGTAGATTGAGGTGGCAGCAGTGGAGAGCAGTGGCGAGCTGGCTAGGGAAGCATCGCCCAGTGCAGAAAACCTTGATCCAGCTTGTGTCATGGGGAGGAGGTTCCAAACACAGGTTTCTTCGTTTCGGTATCCAGAAGGAAAAGAGGCACAAAGTTATCCTTCTCATTTGTTTTTTAACACAAACTGTAGGATCTAATTTTTTTCTAGATTCCTGATAACTCTTCCTACCAATGACACTGAGGGTGGCTTCCATTTCCTTTGACACTCTGACATGTTAGCTTTTCCCTACATAAGAAAACTTCATTTACATGCATTTAGCACCAGATTTTTCCTCAGTGGAATTTTTTTTGTCTCATTTCTCCCACTTGTGTACAGAGTGCTCCATCTTTGCTTCGTTTTATTTGTATAAAATAAAATTCCTTTAAGCTCATTTTTATGAGATACCCGAGGCTGCTGCTCTCTTTCTGCTTCCCATTTTTCATATACATGGAATCTGAGAGGAAGTACGATGTACGACTTTTAAAATGTGTTAGATCAGTAGATCAATGTCAGGAGCTGATCCAAATATGACCTAATACATAAGGCAAAGCCAGTTATGTAGGTTCTGCTATCCAGCAGTTGATTGAGATGACAATTTCTCAATATTGCTTGTTGTAATATACCAGCTGAATTTATGACAGGTATAAAGTGAGAAGATTATTTAAAATGTTCAAGTAAGGAGTTCTGGTCACTATTTCTGGGAGAGGGAGAAAGGAATAGGTGGGAAGAGTATGAGGAGGGAGATGGAGGCTGTGCATGGGAGTCTTGGCCCTGTCACAATCATGTGACTGAGCTTCTCTGAGTTTGTTTCTTATCTAGGAAGAGAATAATGATACCTGGCAAAACATGACAATTAAATGAGATTATGTAATTATAATATCTAGTAACATAAAGTAACTTGTACATTATAAAGTGATATGAAGATTAGTTGTTGCCATTTACAATCCTTGAGTAAGTTTTCTCTTTTGTATATAATAGTAATTATCAGGCCATTTTTTATATAGCTGTTTAGTTACAAAATAAAACTAACTTTTCAGGTGTACCTGGCTGGCTCAGTTGATGGGAGTGTGTGACTCTTAATCTCAGGGTTGTGAGGTTAAGACCCATGTTGCATGTAGAGATTACTTAAATAAAATCCTTAAAAAAAAAAAGTTTTTTTTTAATGTCTTTATTTTTGAGAGACAGAGACAGAGAGAGAGCAGGGTAAGGGCAGAGAGAGACACACACACAGAATCTGAAGCAGACTCCAGGCTCTGAGCTGTCAGCATAGAGCCCAATGCAGGGCTCCAACCCATGGACTGTGAGAACATGACCTGGGCCGAAGTTGGATGCTTAACCGACTGAGCCACCCAGGCACCACCCCCCCAAAACAAGTTTTTAACTAAGTTTTTAAACTTATTGTTAGACTTAAAATGGAACTTGGTAGTGAGACAGATGGCAATAGGTTTTAGTGTCTACTGTATGCTTTGTTACATATAATATTTAATCCTTATAGTACTTGCTTAAACAGACTACTTTCATTTTGCAAATGAGACTACTACTCAATTTTTTAAAAAGTTTATTTATTTGTGAGAAAGAGAGTGAGAGAGAGTGCAAATTGGGGAGAGGGGCAGAGGGAGAAAGAGAGAATCCCAAGCAGGTTCCACACTGAGGCTGATTCAAGAGTTGAAATCAAGAGTTGGCTGCTTACCAGACTGAGCCACCCAAACACCCCAAGGCTATTCAATCTTAAACCTGCCTGGGGCTATAAATTTATAACAGACAGGGCTTGAATTTGCTTAAAACATTCATGCTCTTTCCCATAAGCACAGCATGTAAATGTCTGTATTTTCCCCGTTTCTATTTTGAGTGATGGAAGAAAAAAACTTCAGTTATCAGTAAATAACCACAACTAAGAAATTCTACTTTGTCATTTAATAAAATATGTATTATTAAAACATGTTTAATATGGAGATAATAAAATTTATAGTAAAAATAATAAGGTATTCTGATTACATCAGAGATATAATCCACTTGTGACTTTTTCATTATTCTGATCCAATTAGGACTAGTGATTAGGAACTTGAACAGCTATCTAGTGAAAGGGGAGAAATATTTATGATTTGAACAGCACTAAAAAGAAAGCTCACTATATACCTAAAACTAATATAACATTATATGTCAGCCATACTCAAATTAAAAAAAAAAGCCCACTGATAACTTATTATTTCTGACCACCATCTATAGCTGGGTTTATAAATGGTGACTTTTCCAAATTCTATGAGACACGGGTTGGACAAGTATGAATATACTTTTGGAGCAATACAGCAGGGTATTTGAAAGCAGGGAAGTTCAGTATAGCAATTGCTCAATCCAATTCTGAAAAATTTGCTTTCCTTTTAAAAATCTTGAAGCGGCATTTTGCAGACTGAGTTCTTTTGACTCTGAGAAAAGGAAACAATACCACAAAAGATCTTTTCCCTATTTTGTATCACATAGCACCAATGGTGTATGGTCAAGCAAGTACATGACCTATGGCTATTATAGTATCTAGTGAAATATTACAAGTCAACACTAAAGTCTCTTGTCATTTATAATGCTAATATTTAAAAATGCCATACTCAAAAGTTTTATAGAAGACTAACTTGTGGCATAGTCCAACCACGTTATGCATTTGGAAAAGGAGACCTCAGATTTTTTCAAAAAAATACTTTACTAGTTTAGTTTAAAAAATAATTATTTCTGGGATGACTTTTAGGGAGTCAGGAAAGATTGCTCTCATATGTATTAATTTGTAAGAGGGAGACAATCTGAATTTAAACAGACATACTTGGCACTCTCGGAACAGCTTTTCCCAGAGAGCATTGGACTCTTTCATGGTCTAGACTAGATACCTAAGTAAACAGTTACTAAAATAATATTGTCTTCTTATCTTTATCTACATTCATGGCCTCAGCAGTCCATGTCACTTCTCTTGTTGTCCTTCCCTGCCTAGTTCACCTCTATGGCTGATTGCCAGTTCCTAATCTTTTTTTCTCCTGTTTGCATCTTCATTAGGTCACCTTTTTATCCAAAACATACTGACTTGAAATGGAAACTTTTTTTGTAGCTTTCTTAGACTTTCAGTTTCAACTCATGCTCACTTGGGCCTGCTGTATAACCTGTATTACACTGTGGTTTTCCCCCACTTGCTGGACTAAAAGTAACTAAGTTAACTGCCTTTGTGGTTACTGAGTGGTGAGATTATTTTGGGCTGTGAGGACTGGGGGCAAGGTTAGGTTGGGGAGGGAGATGAAATAAATTTCACAGCTGAAACTAATCTTTCGTTTTCAAGACTCATAAGCACTGCAATCTAATTCTTGTTAGGAATAGAATTAATGTGTGTACCCACACATTATCTGGTTTTTAATTATTTGAAACAACTCAGAAAAAAACATCAATGATTTAGGAGGGATAGAATTTCTTTTTATTCTTAGTTCCATATCTTAAAAATTACATCGTCTGCATTTTGAATAAGTGACAGGGTTGAGAAAGGTCACTTTTTCTGCTTTATAATCGCAAAAAATAAGCCAACTTTTAGTTTGCAAGTTTCAGATACAATAATAGTCCCGAAATCACCATGGTATAGCTGAAAACAATTCTGCCAGATAATGGATAGAGAGGAAAGGAAAAACTATGATTATTAGAAAATAGCAATATTTATTACAAACAACAGGCAACCGTGGGAAGTTATCAGCTATGAGTTTTAAAACCACAGAACTTTGGATATAAAAGGAAGGAGTGTGTGCATGGCTAACAGAGAAGGTGAAGAAAAGCTGTTATCAATGCAGAGTAGCAAGTCAACCCATTCACTGAGCAAACTAAAAGGTTCAACAGCCATTTATTTTAATGAAATTAAAGATTCCCCCTTTCTTAAAGCATTCCAGGAATCCAGTGGGGGAAGATAAGCTAACATCATCTTTATCAAATATCTGCAAAGGTTACAAAGACAGCCTGGAAAGCCTCTGCATGGTGAATGGAAGAGATATCACAGAACTGCATAACTGATTCTCATAATAATCTTGAATTAGGTTAGATCTTGACCTGCTTTTAGCCAGTTGATCTCTTTAAATATGTAGGACTGTGCAATAAGCTTTTGGTTCTTCTGTAATGTTCTCGCATTTCTCTGGATATGACATATACCTGGTTTCTTTAAACATCACTGTGTTTCCTTTGAATAAGCAATAGGAATAAGGGAGACAAAAAGGGAATTAGTAAATGTTAAGACAGCGTGGTTTTAAGGTTTTGATGGGTAACTTCAAGATACTTTCACAGAGCATATTGCTTTCAAGTTAGGGTTAAAATGAAACTTTCCATGTGGATAATGCAGAGGATGACATTCTTCCAGAGAAAAATAAGAATACTAAGTTTCCCTCTACGAGGCATCTTCCTTCAGGCACTGAGATTACAGCCATCCAATAAATGGGGATGAGCAGAAAGAGGAGACTTCAAAAGCCGGAAATATTCTTGGATAGCTAATTTTTGGCAAGTCTGGCAATGAGGTCTTTCCATTCTCCTCTTTTCTTTGTGATGTATGTAGGAGTGAGTAGCTGCAATAGTGATTCTGGCTGTTGCCTGAAGAAGTTCTGACACAAGGCCTCCGTGTTACATATCACATACATCCCACAGTCATAGCTGTTCTGTTGAGCAGGGGCTTTCTCTTCCACAAAGTCCAGTCTGTCTCCTTTTCTGCCTAAGAAAGCCTCCAGTTTCTCTGCTACCTGCTTTGCATGGATCGAGTTGCTTCTGCTATGGGAATCATAATGAAAAAAGCTATTTTTATCTTGGACATAAACCAACAAACTCCAATGGGTTCCCCCCGCTGCCTCATTGGAATTATCATTGATGGCTAAAAATACAACTCTCTTGTTGGGGAGGTCCAAGGGTTCAAGGAACAAGGCAATCTCTGCTTTGTTGCTGGTACACTTGATGAACTGGGTAACTTCAGGGCTGATGAAGCAGACATGGTCAGAGCAGTCATGAAACTGACTGTTGGCAAAGTACTCAAAGGCAAATCCAATAATATGGTCATTGAGCCAGCTTGGGGGATCCAACAGCGAGACGTCTGATTGCCGCAGTAGACTGTCCATGTAACTCAAGACCACAGGGTCCATCTTGTACTGACCAGGGCTGATCAGAAATTCCAGTAGCTGAAGGAGAGGCAGAAGATAATATTTACTGCTGAATATGATACCTCGCTGTAAAATGGTAGCTACTCTTACAGGTTGTTTTTTTTTTTTTAAGATTAAATATAATTGTAAAGTTTTTGGCAATAATGCCTGGCTGGCTAAGAGTAAACATTCAAGAGATTCTAGCTTCTGGGTTGTATGTTAACAATTAGTTAAAATGAAAACTTTGGAAAATTTTCATGCTGAAACAGTAAGCATGAATTTTTATCTTCCTCTTTAAATGCAGAGATCGGTTAAAATTATAACAAATGTTTTTCAAACTTCCTCGCATTAACCATATATTTGGTCCTTTAGTGAATATGCATAATAACAATGGCAAATTATTTTTACATTAAAGTGACTGTTCAAAGAGTCTAAAGAAAAATGTTGCTTATTAACAGGGGAAATAGTTTCCATTTTAACATTTTCAAGAGATAAGATAAAAATATTGCTTCCTCATTCCATAATGGAAAGTGACAGTAATTAGAGTTGTAGTTAAAAGGAACTACGGGGCGCCTGGATGGCTCAGCTGGTTAAGTGTCCAACTTCGGCGCAGGTCATGATCTCACAGTTTGTGGCTCCAGCCCCATGTCGGGCTCTGTGCTGACAGCTCAGAGCCTGGAGCCTGCTTCGGATTCTGTGTCTCCCTTTCTCTGTCTGCCCTTTCCCTGCTTGTGCTTTCTCTCTCTCTCAAAAAATAAATAAATAAACTTAAAAAAAAATAAATGAAAGGAACTACAATTTCAAGAACAGAAAACCATGAGAGTAATACAAATGAAAAACATTCCTGATTCTGCCCAGCTGTGAGCATGAGTGATCTAGTACTTCTCATCCATTTCTCAGCTTTAACCTCAAGGGGTAAGATAAAGACTATGTAATATTTATAAGTTAGAAATTTTTATCATTGAAAGGTAGTAAGGCACAGGAATCAGGAGACCTGGATCTAGCCCTAGTTTTATCACAAAATTTAAATGATTTTGTCCTTGCTTTTGTTGTCTGTAAAAAGGGTATATATCTCCTTATGTGCCTCAGTGAGTTCCAAAAAGGGCAAATAATTTTACTTGAAGGTATTAAAAGAACATAAAATGTTGTAGCAATAACATTTATATTATTAACTCAATGGTATTAGTAAGATGATCAGAAAATCTACACAGTGCTCCACACCAGTGAAAGCAAGTAAAGTTTGGAAGCAAACATCTCTTCATATTATCTTGTCCAAACAAAAGCATGACTAACTTAGAGTACAGAGAGACAAAGTATATGATAAGATTAATATGCCCCTGATCACCAAAGGTAAGGTGCTAACAAAGGCAAGAAGTCTGATAAGTGTGGAAGGTAACATAATATTTGAGCCAGAGAGAGTTAACTGCTGTGCACTGACCTGGCAGCATTACAACATCACTAAAAATCACAAAGCAATAAACGGTCACATGCCGAGTGAGAGTATAAAACAAAGCATATTATAAGAAAATAATATCATTTCTGTGAAAGACTGGGGTAGAATAATCAATTAAATCAATTCTGGCCATTAGACCGGGTATTTTACCATTTGATTACACTACTAAAATAATAAAATTTTGTGGCACAGCCATTTTTCTGTAATCAAAACTCTGCAAAAACCTATAAGAAAAAATAAATATACCCCTCAAGAAAAAAAGACCCTAAAGTAAATGAGGTAATTAAGAAGCACCGAAGATGGTTTTATGTGCATATAGTATATAATAATCTGAACTATTTGAGAAACAATATAAGGCCGTTTATGAGAAATATATATATACATACACAAAATAAGATGGCATGAACAAATCTTAAGATTTTCTTTTCTTTAAAAAAATTTTTTTAATGATTATTTTTGAGAGAGAGGCAGAGTGCAAGTGGGGGAGGGGCAGAGAAGGAGACAAAGAATCCAAAGCAGGCTCCAGGCTCTGAGCTGTCAGCGCAGAGCCAGATGAGGGGCTCGAAGCTACAAACCATGAGATCATGACCTGAGCCAAAGTTGGATGTTTAACTGATTGAGCCATGAGGTGGCCCTAAATCTTAAGATTTTCTTAAGAAAAGAGAATAACTTCAGGAGAGACATAAACTGGAGCCTGGAACAAAGTTTAACGAGGCATAGAGCACAGTTGCTATGGGTGGGCCACAAATTTGGCTCTAAGGTTTTTGGCAGCTAACCAGAGAGTATTAAGTTAAACATTCACAATGTCCACAAGGTAAAAACAAAGCAATTGCTCAGGAGAGGTAAAAGCATTCTTTGTATTAAGGTTAGACAGTTTTCTTTCAAGAAATTTTCCTTTTTTTTTTTTTTTAAATGCTTTATTTGTTTCTGAGAGAGAGAGAGAGCTGGGGAAGGTCACAGAGAGAGGGAGACACAGAATCCGAAGCAGGCTCCAGGTTCCGAGCTGGCAGTCAGCACAGAGCCCGATGGGGGCTCAAACCCATGAACCGTGAGATCATGACCTGAGCTGAAGTCAGAGGCTTAACCGACAAGCCACCCAGGTGCCCCAAGAAATTTTCCTAAAAGACATGGTATATCATAATGAATAATTCTTATGAGAGATGAAGTAGTCTCTTATAATTTGCCAGTCTGAAGGCAAATGAATAAACAGGAGTCTAGTAAAAACAAGTCTATGGAGGCTAGGAGCTCAGTTTGCTGCTGATCTGACTTAAGAGTAAATATGAAGATGGAATGACTGGAAAGTGGAATGACTGCTTGCGCATCAAGCAAGTCTCCCTCAATCTCTTCCCCCTGCTCTCAATGAGTAGTGGTGAGTACCAACCAGACTGTACTGCCTGGCAAATACCTGGAGACCTACTCTCTATACTGAAATCAGACCTACATCTTAACAGCCAACCCAACCAGGGACAGGAGCCTACAAAGAGAAGAGTGTCTGAAAAGACAGGCATCTCACCTTGGAGGGAGTGACATAAGTGGCCAAGATTTCTTTCAGAAAATAGTTTGTCTTTTTTTAAGGGCTCCTTTAAAAATTTTTTCTTAATGTTTATTATTTATTTTTGAGAGAGAGAGAGCGAGCGAGCACGAGTGGAGGAGGGGCAGAGAGAGAAGAAGGAGACACAGAATCTGAGGCAGGCTCCAGGCTCAGAGCCCGACGTGGGGCTCGAACCCATGAACTGTGAGATCATGACCTGAGCCGAAGTCAGACGTTTAACCGACTGAGCCACCCAGGCACCCCCAGAAAATAGTTTTAGTGTTCTGTTTGATTTTGAAAACATCCAACATACAGACAATGGGTCAATCAGGATCTAGTTCTATTCCATCCAGCATGGTAGCAATAGTTTAACCCCAACAATTCTAAAGCAAATGGAACCAAACTAACCTTTGGCCAAAGCATTGTTAGCCAGGAAAAACTCTAAAATTCACATCTGAAGACTTGAATTTTAGACTGAATTCTGTTACTCATTGGCCGTATGATCATAAATAAACTACTTAATTTCTTTAAGCCTCAGTATCCTCTTCTGTAAAGTGAGAATATTAATACATGGCCTTTATCTTAGAGCATTTGTCAATATAAAATGAAGAAGCATTGGTAATTAAGATTTAAAAAAATATAACATAAAGTAGTATTTCCAGACATCTACTGTGTCACGAGGAAATTTATATCCCAATAAGTGATAACTGTGATGTATTTCATTTAACAAATGTTTACTGAGTGCTTTCTCTTTGCTAGGGGTTGAAAATACAGGATGGGAATGAAATTGTCATAGTTTCTACCCTGGCTGAGCTTAAGCCTATTATGTTATAATGAACACATAGTGAATATACAATTCTTTTACTCAATAAACACCTACTGAGTACCTAATATTAGCTGCTGTGGGAGATACCAAGATGTATAAATGGCTTATAGTCAAGATCAGAAACCCACAAGGGGCAGAAGGGAATTCAGAAGAGGGAACAATCACTCCTGGCTAAGAGGGTGAAAGGGAAAGAGACCTGAGATCAGGAAAGAATTCAAGAAAAAAGTGGCATAAAAGCCAGCTCTTGAAAGGCAGATAGAGTTAGATGTATGGAAAAGGGTTTTAAGAAGGTAAGAGAGGCAAGGGAAGTGCCTTTAGAGGCTTAGTCCAGTCTGGCTGGAATGAATTAGGAATAGGGGTACAGACGAAGGTCAGAGGAAGATTATTAGAAGCTAAATGGTAAAAGACTGAAGTCCAGGTGAAAGAGTCTGGAATTTATAATGGAGGAAATGGGAATCCATTAATGGCAAGGCTGGTGCTTTAGGAAGTTTAATAATTCAGCCATAGTACATAGGAGTACTTGGTAGGGAGAGCAACTGGTGGAAGTGATCAAGTAGATTTTTACTGAAACTAAAGGTAGGAGGAAATGACCTAAATTAGGGGAAATGGTAGTAGAAATGGGGAGGCAAGGAGGAAAGGTATTGTAGACAGAGACTAAATAAGTGATCAGAGAACAGCGGATAAGAGAATCATTAGGAAATCATCTGTGGGTATTAGTTGGGGTGACCAAAAGGATGAAGACAATCCCATTACTAATAGAATAGGGATAAGGGAGACAGACAGGGATCCAGCAAAAGAACCAAGAACCATCTAGAATCATCCTAGGGATATTTCCTTTCTATACAGTGAGCACTGTGCTTGGCACATCTGAGGTACAATAAATGTTTGTCAGATGAATGACACATTTCAAAAAAGAATCAGAAAATATAGATTAGGGGAAAAAAGAGAAAAAAGGCCTCTTAAGATGTCTGCATTATCTGTAACATCCCCTTTTCTGCTTTGGTTTTGTGTTTTGTCTTTTCTTCTCTGTTACTTAATGATAATAAGGTCTATGTACTTGGCCTTGGTGGGTGGTAAAGAAGACTGGAGAGTGAACTGGGAAGACAATAACCTCCTCATACTTCTATTTGTAAAGTCCTACAAAATATATTATAGTTCTATGTTTTGGGGCTAGGAGGCTTTGGGTCCAGCCTCTGACTTTGCCACTTGCCTAGGTATGTGAAACTGGGCAAGTTATTTATTCTCTTTCTGGGCCTCATTTTCCTCATCTTTAAAATGAGATAACAATAATACCTGCCTCACAGGATTATTACACGAAATAAAAACATGAGAGAAAACACTCAGCATGTCATCTAACATATATAGCAGGCTCTCAAAAAGAGTTTTCTTCCTTGCTCCCTGTATTTGGACTGGTAATAATGGGCCTTAGAAATTTCTTGAAAATAAAACACATTTGTCTTTTTCATAAGGCCACAAAATCATCAAGGATAGATTTAGCTAGGGCAGGACTCTGTGCTCTGTGCTTTACCTTTGGTAGAAGAAGGGTGAATGCTAACTCCAGAGACAACTGTTCTCTCGACCTGAGTGGAGCAATGATGTTAATATATTGTCAGTATACACATACCCTGCAATAACAGTTTATGACATCTCCCACTTCTACAGCTAACTGAAGCTAAACTGAATCCATAGTATAGAATAATTCCTAAACAAAGTCTTAATTTTAGCAAAAGGAAGATACTTTTTCATATTAATCGTAAAATCCTTAGAATGTATATTACTAGAATATTTGTTATTCAAAAAAAAGGTAATTACATAAAAGGTAATAAAAACTACCTTAAAGGGAAAATTTACAATTCAATAGAAGCCAATCTGATTACCTGCTGATATAAGTAAAGGAAGCTGCTGGTTCAGTAAAAAACCACTAGGTTGGACGTCAGTTTCAACAAACTATGTTCTAAAGGAGTGCTGTTCAATAGTACTCTTGATGATTATGGAAATGTTCCTTACTGGCAATGTCTGATACCGTAGTCACTTGCCACATGTGGCTATTGAGCACTTGAAATGTGGCTTGTAAGACTGTGACACTGAATATTTAATTTTAATTTAAACTTAAATTTAAATATCTACATGTGGCTACTGGCTACTATTTTAGACAGCACAGTTCCACAGATTCCATAGGTATTTCTTGAAAGAAAAAAATAAGTTCATATGGTTAAATAGGTTAGAGAATTGCTGCATCCTAAAACTCTTTATTGAAGGTTCATAATGCACACAATCATATTAGAGGCTAGAAGTTTTGTAATAAGGAAATGTAACTTTTCTTGGTCTCATTTTTCCCCCCAAACTCATTTGACTGTGAGACACTTTTTTTTTTTTTAACAGAATATCTATTAATACCTTATTGGCTATGTAGTGAAGTTTGAGATATGCTTGCTGAGTTATTTAATAAATGGCAGTGAGTCAACATGTTAATCATTTGATAAAAAAAAAGTTAGATCTCAGCCTCATACCTTATATCAAATCATATTTTAGGTGGAGTAAAATTTAAATATTAAGAAAAGAAAAATAATAGAGGAAAGTGGAGCTAAATACACTTACGCGACTGGCCAATAAATGCATGAAAAGATACTCAACACTTTGCTAGTAATCAAAGGAAATCAAGTTAAAGCAAGATTTTATTTTTCACCTATCAAATTAGCAAAGATGAGGAAAACTGATAATAACTAGCATTGCGGAGAGACCATGGGAAAATTGGCATTCTCACTGTTGACAGGAGTATAAACAAATATAAGCTTTTTGAAGCATAATTTGCCATTATATTTTAATTCTTAAGAGATGTCTACGTGGGGGCGCCTGGGTGGCTTAGTCGGTTAAGCGTCCGACTTTCGCTTAGGTCATGATCTCGCCGTTCATGGGTTCGGGCCCCGCGTCGGGCTCTGTGCTGACTGCCAGCTCAGAGCCTGGAGCCTGTTTAAGTCTGTGACTCCCTCTCTCTCTGACTCTCCCCTGCTCACGCTGTCTCTCTCTCTCCTAGAAATAAATAAAAACCTTAAAAAAAAATTTTTTTTAAAAAGAAATGTCTACGTGAAAGTATTACACTTTCAGAAATCTAAGGGAAATATTAAGAATGTGTGCAAAAATTTAAGAAGGATGCTCAGCACAGCAGTATTTATAATAGAAAAACTGAAACAATCTGAAAGTTCAAAAGAGGACTTATTTAAGTAATAGATTTTCATACAATGAAATATTTTCAGTCATTAAAAAATAAAGTTGTAGATACAAATTTATTGTCATGGAAAGATGTATATGATATGCTATGAAAAGGAAGTTTATATAAAAATTTATACAAGAAAAATATACACAAAAATAATCAAGAATGATAGCCAAGTTTAAACATAGTTTTAAAAAGAGAATTATTAATACTTCATAACTTTTTTCCTTCTACCTTTTAATACTGTTTGCTTTATATTTCCCCCCTTTCTTTTTATAATGAGTATATAACCAACAAATACAGTTATTTCCATTCAGGAAACAAAAGATATACCATCTCCCACTCTTAAACTGACCTAAAATATGTCTGTTTCTTCAACTCACTGATCTCTTCTGTCCTCTGGAAAATAAGAAAAAACAAAAGAGAGAAAGTCTAATCTCTCTTCTATAAATCTTCAAACACAAAGATATAAAATTAATCTGTTTACTAAAATTAGATTATGTCCAACTTCTAATGTATGATTCCATTTGCAATTTTACAAAAAGAATCAAATCCAAAGATCAAATGTGCTTTTCATGGCAGCATAAGCAGAAATATTTTCAGGAAGGAAGTTCAAACTTTTTTTTGGGGTTTCAATTTCCCCCTATTAAATGTTTCCTTTTAATGCTAGCCTAAACCTAAAGATCTGTAAAAAGTGGAATGTAAAAATTACTATCAAGACTTATATATCCCTCTTGAGGGCAGAGATTATTATATTTTACTCATCCCCGTTTCTCTAGTGCTTGACAAACTGGGGAATATTTAATAAATGTTTTTCCTGAATAAAATACAGAAGTAAAATACATTTTGAAACACTTCTCCTAAAATACAAAATTGTTATAAATAGAAAGATTTCTAAATTTTATAAATTATTTACAAACTGAACACTATTCCTCTTGACATCAATATTTTACAAATAGAGGAATTCAGCTCTCAAAGTAGAAAAAAACCACCGGTATGATGATGATGCTTGTTAACTCTACTATCATAATACTTAACTTTTAAGTATTTTAAGTATAAATTCCATTTGGTCCTGCCTTGGGCCAGGGAGATAAACTAGATGATATTCTAGAATTTGTTCTAGCACCAAGGTTCTCTATTTACTGCTTTGTTACTAGGCATAGTATCAATGGCTAAGAGGTCATTGACCATGAAAATAATTTTATTTTCAGTCTCCTGTTTCTAACTCAAAGGTTCCATTTCTAATTGTACAATTTTTTCCTTACTATAAACTTGATGTAAATACCAGCCTTTTCTTAAACTGTGTTTTGCTTAAAATCTTCTGAGAAATGACTTTATACAATTGCAAAATTTGAAATATCTGGGGTTGTAAAGACAGTGTGTAGGGAGGCCAATAGGTTTAATGAGAGGTTTGAGCAAGATAACATTTTATGAAGAAGTGGACAGAATTTTATTTTATTATATGTATAAACAAATTAAAGCTAGTAAGGTATGATCAAGCTGAAGTTATAATCTGCCTGATTTCATAAATAACCACTGTGTTCAGCATACAATAACAATATGCAAACACAGTTTGAAAGAGTATGAAAAACTCATCACGTTTTAATCTTATTTGTCCTGTAGATTTCAAAGCCTAGTAAATTATTTTTTTCATAGATAGTTAAGAGGTAAATTGTTATTACAAACTCCTAATTAATGAGTTTCAAAAACATGCTTGGCACAAGTTTTTTATATATTTATTTTAAGAGAGACAGAGACACAGCAAGTTGGGGAGGGGCAGAGAGAGGGGGAGGGAGAGAGGGAGACAGAGAGAGAGAGAGAGAGAGAGAGAGAGAGAGAGAGAATCCCAAGCAGGCTCCACACAGCCAGTGCAGAGCCTGACTCGAGGCTACAACCCATGAGGCCAAGAGATCATGACCTGACCTGAAATCAAGAGTCAGCTTGGTTAACTGACTGAGTCACCAAGGTGCCCCAGGGCTCAATAAATATTTAATGAATGAATGAAAAAATAATGAATTTACTGTATTGTCCTGATAGGAAAGCAGGATCTGAAGGGACCCAATTATACATAGAGAATTTTCTGTCTTAGAAATTTGTCTTTAACTGTTAACACAAATATTTGTGTTACTTGACCAAATTTGAATTATATGTTATTAAATAGGGCTAAACATTTCCAGCAACTATTTATTTTAGCTGCTAATGTAAAGTGTCAAGTTGCTACAACAAATAGTAGTGAGAAAATTAGAGCCAACTAAGGCCAGAAATCCCCAAGCTATTGCTTTGAAGGAGTACTTGAACATACCACTCTACTCTGAAAGAGTATTTATTTATTCACTGTCCATAAGGAAAGGAAGTTCTCAAGTTTTTAAACCTGTAATCTAGATGCTTGAAACTAATAATTGTAAATGAGACAATTTTTTTTCAGTATCAGGACTGTGTTTTGGTGCTTTCATAACAGATAAAGGTGTGGAAAGGGTAGCCATTTAATTAGAAGCCAGAGAAAGGAAATTTCTGAGATCTTTTGTAATAAAAATTCTTAAAAAGCTTCAAAAGTTTCAAATATTCTTTCTGCTTTCAGATAGACCTGTTTCCCTGTTCCCCTAAAAAGGCGACAGACATATGAACCTCAACTTCTATATAAAGTTGATTTTCAGTTTGTTAAACCATATCACTATCCAAATGTTCTCCAAAAGTTAGATGGACAAGATCAATACAGGCTAGTCATGCTGAAGAAAGTAGTCTGTCAGAGAATCTGGTTCAGAGAGTTAACTTTATCCTCCCTATTTGGATTAGTAATATTTGGACCCCATAATTAATTTCTTGAATATGTTTAACAAAGCACATATAAGTTGGGAACTAGCTGGAATTTGGGCAGTAAATTTTGCATAGTTTGGTTTTGATCAGTTTCTTAGAAAATTTTTTTTTTTGTTTTAACATTTACTTGTTATTGAGAAACAGGGAGAGACAGAGCATGAGCATGGGAGGAGGAGAGAGAGGGGGAGACAGAATCCAGAGCAGGCTCCAGGCTCTGAGCTGTCAGCACAGAGCCCGATGCAGAGCTCGAACTCACGAATGGTGAGATCATGACCCGAGTTGAAGTCAGGCACTCAACCAACTGAGCCATCCAGGCGCCCCAAGTATAGATCAGTTTCTAAAGAGACAGGTTATCTGGGTGTTGAGGATTTTCTTCCTTCTTGTTTGCTAATGCAGTTTACTTATCCAAGAGGTTTAAGGGATTGACAAGGAGAGAGAAATCTTGACCTTAAAAAGTCAGAAATGTAGGATTTACAAGTGTAGATGAAATTTAACTAAGAAAGGTCTTATCAACACCTGGGAACCTATACATTTGGTACAGCCACTGGCTATCAGAAGTACTAACATTATCACTTAGAACACAAAAGAATGGGCTAGCCTCTTGACAAGTAAAATGCTAATGGATCTCCACATTGGTGAGCTCATCTCCGTAGAAAGGTATGTAATTAAGTTCAATTTGTTTCTTTAGACTGGTCAGTCACACTGGTGAAACGAAGGAACTCAGCAGACCCGTTAGAGATCACTTTATAGTAAAATTTAGTTAAAAATTATTTATTTATTGGTCCGGTCTTTTCATTCCTATCTTCTCTTTTGACAATCCAACCTACACATTACTGCTAGATTAATTTTTCAAACAGAACTCTAATACTCCAAAAATATTAACATCTCTCCATTATTTGCCAAATTAAGTTCAATTACACCTTGGCATTCAATGATTTCCACAAAAAGAGCCCCAGCCTATCTTTCCCAATTTATTTCCTAGTACTGCTCCTACATAAATAGGCACAAGCTTAGTACTCCTGCAGGCCCAAATTATTAGGCAACTGTGGATTAGTACTGGTTGCTGCCCCTATCATATTAGAGGAGAAGAAAATAGCCAGTTCCCTTACTTCCACAGAGAGGCTCGGAAATGAACACTACTCTAGTACTTTTCTGAAACAGAGAAGTGATCTGTCATACTCTTGCTTAAAACTATTACAGTCAGCTTTTTATAAATCAGAGGCCAGGATGTGGCTAGAATTAGGGTTCCATGAACTTGGACTGGGGAAAAAAATGCATTCTTGATTTTTAGTAATCTCTAGCTGAAATTTAGCATTTTCTTCAATAAGTATATACTAATCCACAGTAGCATTAGCATTCCTTATGCTTTGTCACCAATAGAAATGACATTTTCATATCACATTGAAGTTACTATAGGTATCTCAAAATATAACTTATACTCATCACTGTCTTGAAATTACGTAATTAGACCTGCTGCCAGATGTTATTTAATGCATAGAGAAGCACAAATAAACCTACATCATACAGTTGTTTTAATATTTTTAAAACTTTCAATAAAATTGGTTTTATTTCTTTGCATTTTATTTTATACATTTAAAACTATTATTCTGAGATAGGGTTCACAGGCCAGGCTGCTAAAGAAGTCCCGTGGTGCAAAAAAGGTTATTTTATTTTTGTTTTTTATACCTATTAATTGCTTATAGTAGATTATCTGAACACTTTAGCATGGAATTCAAGGATCTTCAGAATCTATTCACACCCAATTTATCATTTTTGTCTCTGCCCCACCCTACTCTCCATATCAAGCCCGAGTCATACCAGACAACAGTAACTGTCTCTTATTTGGAGGCAGATAGACAGGTTTTTGAATTAGCCCTAGTTAATAGACGGTAGCCGTGCACTCACTGGCTTTGGCATTGCCTTATACAGACCTCTCTGCTTGCCAAGTGAATTATTCTTTTTAAAGATTTGTTTTCCCTAATACTATGAGGTCTTAATGGGGCTATATCCTAACTATCTTTATACCTCATTCTTAACTTAAATGATTGATGAAATGAATAATAAAAGACAGATTCTAAATTGGCAAGACACTGTATGCAGTAATCTCCAGGGGAGTAAAGTTAGTCTTTGAATCTCCAATTGACATAGCTCTGATCTTTTTTTGGGGGATAGAAATCAAGATACCCTTGATTCAGCCCTAAGGCTGGATCCCGAGCTGATAAATGCTGGCTAGCAGGGAAAGGGAGAGAAAAGAGAGCCCTAACTGAGGTGGACTTCACTGAGGGATGTAACTGTGTTGAAGGGAAAGGCAAAAATGACATCTTTTTTCCCATTTCCCAGAGTGGTTATCTAAAACTTCCAGCACTCTGCTTAAGCTTCTCATTCCATCCCCACTCTCTGTCATCAAATAACTCTCATCTTAATGTTACTGAACCAACGCCATCAACTTCCTGCCCCTCCTTACTTCCCATCCTTTCCTTTGGTGGTTCTCAACCCTCAGCATTAGTCACCTCAGGAGCTTTAAAAAAAACAAAACAAACTGATGCCTGGGCCCTAACCCCAGTCTATTTAATCGGTCTTGGTTGGAGCAACAGCATTTTTGTTTTTTAAACTTCTCAGGTTATTCTAACGTGCATACAAGGTTGAGTTCCACTAGAGCTCCTGAAGCTATCAATCAGCCATCCTTCTCCATGAATTGTCCACTTCTGGGTTCCACGGTACTGGACCACTTGTATGGCTAAGTCTCCCACCTTTAAAGAAAACATTCTTGCGGCCCACATTCCCGCCCCTCATCTCTCTCACGATCTTTACTATGATGCTTCTTTTAAAGGGTAATCTACACCGATGGCTTCCACAAGCTATATGCTATTCCTCTTTTTACTCTTAACAGCCAAATACTATGATTGGCTTTGGTGCCCGTCATTCTGTCTGTTTGTCTCCTCTCCTATTTCTCTGACCCGCATAAATTTTTAGCGACCAGAGGCTCCCTAGCCTTTTGACACAACAGTGGCCACAAGGTCACCTTGGAAAAGGTTTCCCCAAGTCCTTCCATACAATCAGGGGCCCCTCTTCTATGCTCAAAGGGGACCCTGAGGGTTTCTTTTTTCCCTCTTGTAATTTTACTTTATTACCACTGCGGATTCTCTCAAAGTCTCCCATGTAACACAGCACTTCAGAGCGCCGAAACTGTTTCATTTGCTTCTAACTTCCTAGAGTCTAAAGCACCAAAAAGCGCTCAGTGAAAAGTCCGAGGAATGAATGGAAAGTGAGACTTCGGAAACGGGAGGTCGGGGGCGGGGAAACGCGAGAGGAGAGGGCGTGTGTGTGGGAAGGGGCGGGGGCTAAGAGGGGCGGCGCTGAGAATCCTGCGCCAGAACTGGGGAGGGGGCAAGGCCACGCTAAGTCGGCTAGGGCCCCAACGCGGCTCCGGGACGGGACGCACCGCCAGACCAACCGAAGTGGGGAGGCGGCTTCTTACCTGCCTCGGGCCTCACAACCCCAACCAGCCTTCAGGCACCTCAGTATTGGCCGGAAAGCGAGAGCTACAGTCGCAAACCCAGAGTTTTCTACCCCATCCTTGCGACATTCCTCTATTACAGTGAGACTCTGAGGCAGGGTTCCGAGCTCTGCCGTAAGGTGAGGAAGAAAAGTTTGGGCGGGGCCGCCTGGGGCGGACGAATGGGGCGTGCCCGCGCAAGCGCCTGCCGTTCTCTCCGGCGGCGTCACGTGCGGGGGCAGGGCCGGCAGGCTGGCCGGCTCTGGCAGGCGGTAGGGGGCGTGGGAGGTGAGTGCGCGCGCGCCTGCTCGTCTGCAGCCGAGGAGTCGCGCGGGGCGGGGCCGCGTGCGCGGGGTCGGGGGCGCGCGGGCCTGAGCGGACGAGGGAAGCAGCTGCGGTTGGCGGTGGCTGCTGAGAGTACCGCAAGGACTGTGAGAGGCGGCGGCGGAGGCACCCGCGGCACCGGCAGAGGCGGCGACAGCGGCTGAGGCGGCGGTCCAACGCGTGCTCTCTGGGCGGGGTGCGGCGGGGGATGTGCCTGCCCGGGCCGGGCGGAGTCTCTCTGACAGGGGGGGGGATGCGCGGCGGCCGCTCTCTCGGACCCTGAGGCGGCTGGGCCCACCCTCCCGGAACCGTTCGACCCTCCGTGGCCTCAGCCTCTACTGTCTCCGGCGGCCTGACCCTGGGGCCGCGAGTGGGAGGTGGCTTTTCCTGAAGAAGAGGGGGCTGCAGTGGCCACCGCGGCGGAGCCCGAGGTAAGACCCGCCCAAGCCGCCCAGAGGCCCTGCCGCCCGGCCCGGCCCACGTCTCGGTCTAGCTCTTTGGCTCCTGCGGGGCCGCCCCGCCCCAGCGGAGACGCCCCGCGAGCGGGTCTGCCCGGGAGCCTCCCAGACACCCGATCGCCGCGCCGGGTCCCCGGTAGATCCTACCCATCGTATCTTCCATTGGCCAGACACCATTCCGGCCCGCCAGCCGCCCCCCCCCCCCCCCCCCGCCCGGCTGTTCTGTCACGGCCCCCCAGCCCCAGCACAGCCCGTTAGAACCCCCTTCGGACTCTCTTAGGACTCCTCGTGGAGCCTCCAGACCCCGTTACGGCCTCCCGTAAGCTGACCCGGTCACAGTTCCTCCGAGACCCAGGCGCGGCCGCCCCTAAGCCTGCCGACCGCGCAGCCCGCCCCCTGCCTGCGGACCCCTCCCCGCTCGCTTCCAGTCAACCCTCCCTACCCTCCTCGCCTTTCGGATAGTCTGTTTCTTGATGCTCTCTCCTCCTAGTGGATCTGGTGTCAGCTCCTCTGTAGACACCGTCAGACAGCCTCTCCCCCGGTCCTTCTCTCAGGCAGACCTTGTTATCTTTCTCTTCTTTGCTCGAAAGGGTTTTGCTTTAAATCCTGAAGGGGTGTTTGCTTAACCTCGTGTTTCCCAGTGGGACTTAAGGGGACCAACTGACACCCAAAGGAGGGAGGGACAGGGAAGAGTGCAGAAGCCCAGGGCAGGGGGTGTGTGTGCGAATACAAGGTCTTAGAGCCTGCTTCCCCTCTTGTGCCGTCTGTGGAACGTGTGAGGTAGTCCCGATCTGACACTTGGGGACCTCTATAAGAATTCAGTCACATTACACTAAGGGATGTGACTGTGTCTCCATGTAGTCTCACTTGCTTCCCTTTCCTGAAGATTTTTGCACATTTTTCTCTTATGTTTTTGAGTGACACAGGAGATTGTTTTTTTTTAATGTGTTGTTTTTTGAATTTTCTGGAAAAATAAGACTTGTAGCTTTCCTTAATCCCTGAAGAGTTTAATGTCAGTTTAGTAATAAATTTCTGCTACCTGGTGCTGCTCCTTTTCCAAGGAGCAAGTACAGTTATCATGCAGTGTTGACTGGTGTCATCACCAACAGCCTTCTGAGCAGTAGTGAACTAATGAATAAAGTCTTGCTTTTGGAAGTTGAGTTGAGTTTGTGGAAGTTCCTGAGGTGTTAAGAAAGAAATGTAATGATACACTAAATGATCAGTACCTAGTTTTGGATAGGGATGAAGTACAGTGAAGTTTTTGTAGTTAGTACTTTAAAAATTTTTCGTGTGTGTGTGTGTGTGTGTGAAACTGAGGAGGAAGAAGATAATATTATAGGCAATAACTAGACATAGTATACATCAGAAGGTTCTAAAGAGTATGCGGTAAGAAGTTTCTCTTCCCCCTTTATCCAACCACCTGTTTTCACTTTTTAGAGGCAACCATTATTTCCATCTTTATGTGAGTCCTCCCTGTGATTTTTAAAATTTATATTCTCAAATATATTCTTAAAATGCACCACAGACAAATGCTTGCGTACTGTACACTCTATACCTCACCCCTGCCTCTCACTCAATAGTAGAGCCTAGAGCTCATTCAATAAGAGTACATATGGAAATGCCACATTCATGGGCTGGATAGTATTCTCTTTTTATGATCTTGAGATTATTTTTAGTCTTTGCTTTTACAAACAATGCTATTTGCTTTTCTTTTAAATGTATCAGCTGTTACATGTATGTTGTAAATAATTATCAGGATTTAAAAAAATTTCCTGGTGACTCTTTTGTATTGAGCCTATGAAAAAGGATATAACTAAAGTTCTCATTGAACCTCTGAGCTTTCATGGAGTGACTCATTAACTTTGATGGTGATTATAATATTTATCAAATAAGTTATTGAAGGATATAAAGTAGGGGACTGAAATGATCAGATTTGCATTTTTAAAAGGTCACTGGCTGCAGTGAGGAGGGTGGATTAAAGGGTAGTCTAAGGCTAAGGGGAGAAATAGCAGGCAAATGATGGTAGTGAGTCTGGATTTGGGTTGTCTACTTGAAATCACCAAGTAGACAGGACTTGGTGATTTCATTGGATTTGGGATTAGGGAGAAGTTTCATAGAAGATTTAGGTTTCTAACTTGTGCATTTCACTGAAGTGGGAATTGATAGGAGGGAGGAACGGGATTTTTATTTTTGCCAAATAAGAATTTATTTGTGACAGGTTGGATTTGGGTGATTATACTTCTGTCAGATGTTGATGGCCAGGCGGCAGCTGGATTTGTGTCTTGAGCTCATTATCAAATTCTGGATTGATAGTAAAGGATTTGGGGGGCAAAAGGTGTAAATGAGAGGAGAAAAGATTATAGGACAGAAATCCAACATTTACATTTCAGGTAGAGTTGAATGTCTAAAGCTAGTAAAGTAAGTGATTAATTTTTTAAAGTTTATTTATTTTTGAGAGAGAGAGCCCAGTAACAAGGGAGGGACAGAGAGAGAGAGAGAGGGAGACACAGAATCTGAAGCAGGCTCCAGGCTCTGAGCTGTCAGCACAGAGCCTGATGCCGGTCTAGGCTTGAGCTCACAAACTGTGAGCTCATACCTGAGCCAGAGTTGGACTTGAGCCACCCACGTGCCCCAAGTGATTAAATTCTTTAAAAAACCTTATTATGGTTTAAGTATCAACAGTGAGGTTTACTGTCTAACGTGATTTAATAGGTTTTTCCCCTTAGTTAATGCTAGTGCCATATAGTTTATGAGGGAAATGGGAGTAAAATTAGATTTTTTTTTAAAAAAGTAAAACCTCCGTAGAAATTAGTACTATAAAGCCATCTTTTCTAATCATTTGGGTTTTATTATTGTAGAAGTTTGTTCAGTCAGTCTTCTCTGTAGAGAAGTGCAAGAAGGTTTGAAAATATGGTTTGCCAAGAATATTAAGTTTCTTAGTTTGCCTGATTTTTTAGTTGTATTAACTTAATTTAAAATAAAAGTCAAAGAATTTGGGGTCATGTTTTTTTTTTAATATTTTTATTTATTTCTAGGAGAGAGAGAGAGAGCGTGAGCAGGGGAGGGTCAGAGAGAGAGGGAGACACAGACTCTGAAATAGGCTCCAGGCTCTGAGCTGGCAGTCAGCACAGAGCCTGACGCGGGGCTCGAACCCACGAACCGCGAGATCATGACCCAAGCGAAAGTCGGTCGCTTAACTGACTAAGCCACCCAGGCACCCCAGGGTCATGTTTTAAAATCTAAGATTGACTTTTTTTTTTTAAGGTTTGTTTATTTTTGAGAGAGAGAGAGACAGTGACAGTGTGACTGGGGGAGGGGAAAAGAGAAAGGGAGACACAGAATCCCAAGGAGGCTCCAGGCTCTGAGCTGTCAGCACAGAGCCCGG